>NW_024430368.1:0-2169 GCF_017639785.1 Mesocricetus auratus
TGTGGGGAGCCGCCCCCACATTCTCCGTTACAAGATGGCGCTGACACCCGTTGTCAGTTGGAGTAAACAACCTTGGTGCGCATGTGCCTGCTACTTTTCTATCCCTTACTCTCTGCCTCTCCCGTGGCGTCATATGGGCTGACGAGCAGGAGCCAGTCAGGAGATGACACGTCCGAGGCGGGGACTGCTGAGCTATATAAGGGTTGGGCTTTTCGCTCCCCGGGTCTCCGCTCTGTAAGCTTATGCTCTCCCTCTCAAGACGCATTAAAGCTGTTCTGCAGAAGGATCCTAAGTGTGCCGCGTCGTTCTTGCTGGCGAGACGGTAGCGCGGGACATCTGGTGCCGAAACCCGGGAACTCAGACCTCATCATCGTCAGCACCATCGGAGACCCCTTGGATTCAAGGAGGATTCAGAACTGCAGGTAACTACGCTCGGAGAGGTATGCTATTCTGGGACTTTGGATTGGAGCCTGTGTTACAATCGTTACATCGTTACTTTTGTTTCATTCGAGCCGCAGGTGTTTATTTTTATCATGGCTCCTCTCAATCCCTCTAGCATGTCAGAAACCAAGCGTAGTGTAGTGAGAGGTTAGGTGCACGTAAAAAGAAACCGGTTGTAACTAAGAAAGATAACCCCCCGGTAAATTTAAGGATAAGGGGGAGCCCTTACAGTCCTCAAGAGGGACATTAGAAGATAAACAAAAAAGGGGAGAAGGATTATACCCTTTTCAGGAACTGGAAGCTTGCACAAATGCAAGTCACACATACTACAGGCCTGCCCTACAATCCTCAGGGACAAGGCATCGTGGAGCGAGCACATCGCACACTTAAGTCTTACCTAATAAAACAAAAAGGGGGAATTATGAAGGAGTTGCCCCCAACACCAAGAGTGGCTATTGCCATGGCATTGTTTACTATGAATTTTTAAAAATCTGGATGATAAGGGTCAAAATGCAGCAACAAGGCATTGCTCGGATCCGCAAAGACCCAAAGAATTTGTAAAATGGAAAGATGTGCTAACTAATGAATGGAAAGGCCCGGATCCTATTCTAATAAGATCCAGGGGAGCTGTTTGTGTTTTTCCACAGAATGAAGAAAATCCCTTTTGGGTCCCAGAACGACTCACCAGAACCGTTATGGAGCAAAAGGATGGCGAGACATAACAATGGTGATGAAGAATTGGACCTATGAATTTGAGCAGATGCTTCGCGAATTGAGGGTCGCCATTGTTCAGATTAATTCTACCCGCCTTGACCTGTCCTTCATGGAGGGATTGTCTTCGTGGATTTCTTCAGCTGTTTCATATTTCAAAGAATGGGTGAGGGTGGGATTGTTTGGAGCAGTCCTATGCTGGGGAATAGTGTTTATTCTCTGGCTGGTCTGCAAGCTCAGAACCCAAAACAAAAGAGATAAGGTGGTCACAGCACAAGCACTGGCTGCGCTCGAGCAAGGGGCGTCAACCGATATCTGGTTGACTATGCTTAAGCAATAGGCTGCCGACTGAACAGCTCCTGCACACCCGGAACTTAGGTTCATTGCACAGGGTAGAGTGTTTAGTCTGGCCTCCCAAGAGGGGTGTTGAGCAAAGGCATCGCACAGAGAGATCATTTTCCTCTGAGAGACATGTTGTCCTGCATAAGGGTTACCTGCTGTATTTTTTCCCTTTTCCCAGAAAAAGGCAGAGGACAGGTCGGAAGCATCCCGGATTTTGATGAATCTAGGGATAGGTTTCGTACACGTCTCACTAATTTTGTTCTTTGGGAAGTTCAACCACTGTCTCTACCCTCTAATGTCCTGGGAGAGCCTGTTTGCTATTAAAACAAAAAGGGGGAGATGTGGGGAGCCGCCCCCACATTCTCCGTTACAAGATGGCGCTGACACCCGTTGTCAGTTGGAGTAAACAACCTTGGTGCGCATGTGCCTGCTACTTTTCTATCCCTTACTCTCTGCCTCTCCCGTGGCGTCATATGGGCTGACAAGCAGGAGCCAGTCAGGAGATGACACGTCCGAGGCGGGGACTGCTGAGCTATATAAGGGTTGGGCTTTTCGCTCCCCGGGTCTCCGCTCTGTAAGCTTATGCTCTCCCTCTCAAGATGCATTAAAGCTGTTCTGCAGAAGGATCCTAAGTGTGCCGCGTCGTTCTTGCTGGCGAGACGGTAGCGCGGGACA
>NW_024430369.1:0-8793 GCF_017639785.1 Mesocricetus auratus
TCTATTATGGTATCTCCTGTACTTCTCTCCTCTATTATTCCCCTGACTTAACCTTCCTGTCTCCCCATGTTCTTCTCTCTCCTCCTCTTCTCCCCCTCTCTTTTTCCTGGCTCCCTCTCCTCTCCCCCCATGATCCCAATCTTGTCTCAATCCCCTTCTCTGGGGTACCATGGATATCTCTCTTAGGGTCCTACATGTTTCCCAGACTCTCTGGCAGTGGGATTGTAGGCTGGCACTCCCCTGATCCATGTATAAAATCCATATATGAGTGAGTACATGCCATGTTTGTCTTTTTATGACTGGTTATCTCACTCAGAATGGTTTCTTCTAGGGCTGTCTATTTGCCTGCAAATTTCAAGATTCCATTTTTTTCCTACTGAATAGTACTCCCTTGTGTAAATGTACCACATTTTCTCTTCAGTTGAGGGGCATCTAGATTGCCTCCAGGTTCTGGCTATTACAAGTAATGCTGCTGTGAATACAGTGGAACAGATGTCCTTGTTGTATGAATGTGAATCTTTTGGGTATATGCCTAAGAGCAGAATTGCTGGATCTTATGGTAGATTGATTCCCATTTTCCTGAGGAATCTCCATACTGATTTCCAAAGTGGCACTCCCACCAGCAGTGAAGGAGTGTTCCCCTTTCTCCACATCCTCTCCAGCATAAACTGTCATTGGAGTTTTTGATTTTTGCCATTCTGATGGAGTGAGATGGTATGTCAGAGTTGTTTTGGTTTGCATTTCCCTGATGGCTAGGAATATTGAGCACTTTCTTAAGTGTCTCTCAACCATTTTAGACTCTTTTATTGAGAATTCTCTATTTAGTTCTGTAGCCCACTTTTTAATTGGATCCTTTGGTGTTTTGGAGACCTACTTCTTGAGTTCTTTGTAAATATTGGAGATCAGCCCTCTGTCAGATGTAGGGTTAGTGAATATCTTTTCCCATTCTGTAGGCTGCCTTTTTGTCTTGTTGACTGTGTCCCTTGCCTTACAGAAGCTTCTCAGTTTTACGAGGTCCCATGTATTAATTGTCGAACTCAGTGTCTGTGCTACTGGTGTTAGATTGACGGCTGTGAAGCCAGTATGGGACTGATCCAGACCCCCTGAATGTGGGTGTCAGTGAGGAGGACTAGGCAATCTATGGGACCTTGGAGTATTTATCCCTGGCATACAAATGATCTTTGGGTGCCCATCCCACAATGAGGGATGTTCTTTCAGCCTGGACTCTGAAATGACAGACTCTGGATATCTCCCATGGAGAGCCTCACCCTCCCTGGGAAATGGAGTAGTAATTGGGTGGGGGGCTGGGGGAGTTGGTGAGGGAGCAGGGAGCGTGGTAGGAGGGGAGGGAGAGGGAGCTGGGATTGACACATGAAGTAACCTTGTTTCTAATTTAAATAAAAAAATCTAAAAAAGTATTCCCAAACAAACAAAAAAATTAACAAAGAAAACAGGGTATGTAAATGCTGTAGCATATAAAGAGCATTTATTCCCCATAGCTCTGAAGGTTAAGAAAGTCAGACATAAACAAACACTTTAGTAGATTGGTACTCAGAGAGAGCCAACTTCCTGACTTATTGAAACTGTGTTATTGCTATGTCCTCACATTGCACAAAGACGTAAGGAATCTTTATTGGAGTCTCTTACAAGAGCCCTGATTCCATTTATGAAGACTCCAAACTGGTGATAAGTCCCACTACCGAATACCCTCACATTGAGGATTAGATTTCAACATTTGAATTTTGGAGGGACACAAAGATTAAGTCTGAGGACATTAGGGAGTTACAATACACATAGAAGCTGATTTCTCAACAGAAAAAGGACAAGAAGACATCAGGATGACACTTAAAAAGTGTGGGAAGAAAATTATAAAGTTAGGCTTCGATATACAATGAAAAATATCCTTCAAGTGATAGTAAAAATCTTTACCCTTGCCCAAGTCCTAGAGCCATGATGTCAGGTAAAGCAAGCAGTCATCTAAAGAAGAGGGCAATGTGGCTTCAGGCTAGCACAGGATTAAAAACAAAAATGATACTGGGGGAATCTCTTGGAGGTAGGAGGAAATAGTTATGAAGCTTCAGACTCTAGACAGTGTGGTTAAAGCAATCTTTGGAAGTAAAACCAATGAGGAAATTAAGAACTCTTGAGTGATGGAGAAGACATTACTGAGAACATACAGAGATGTGATTACAGCCTGGATACTGTGAAGAGAGTGAGAGCATAGGATAGCAGCCTGGCTTTGGACATCAGAGGCTGAGCTGGATGAGGGACCAGTGGCTTCACAGGAGAATACAAAGAACACATGGCATCTGGACAATCCATCATGGCAGTCATGTTTTGAATGTGAAATTTCTCCCAAAGGCTCCGTCTAACAAATGGTCAGGGGTGGGTGTTTGGGAAAGTGATCAGTTCATGAGATTTCTGAGCTAACTGATGCATTAGTCGATTCATGAGGTGCTACTTTGACAGCGCTATTGGGGGGTAGTAGAAAGTAGGAAGCAGGGCCTGTTTGGAAAAATTGAGGGTCACATCCTTGAAGGGTCTACCTTGTCCATATGACCTTCCCTTCTCCCTCTGCCCCTCCCTTCCTTGACATCTCCTGGCACCGTGAAATACGGAGCTTTGCTGCACTGCGCTCCCTGTGCTGTGCTGATGAATTTCACAACAACTTAAAAAAAACAGTGGAGACAGCTATGGAACCTGGAAGCCAAAACAAACTTTTCCACTTTTAAATTATTTTTCTCAGGAATATTGTCACTACAACAAAAACCTGAATAACTTAAGGATGAATCAGTGTCTGAGCAGGGTGAGTAGAACATCTGCAAAGGGGGGCAGGGGGGGGCTGCTAAAGATGGAAGATCTGGAAATTCTGGGAGAATGAACAGAGAAAGGAGACAGAGGAGGCATCTTAGTGGCCATGGAAAAGAATTCCAAACAGAGAAAAAAGATAAAATAAATACAAGAGAATTCCAAACAGAGAGAAGAAAAAAAACTATGAATAAATTCAAAGGAATTCCAAATAGAGAAAAAAGTACAAATGAGAAACTCATAATCTATAACTGTGATTTAAAAAAATTTACAAGTCCTTTTTCAAGAGTTTGTAATTTTTTGTTTGTTTTTTGAGACAGTGTTTCTCTGGGCAGCTCTGGCTCTCCTGGAACAACTCATTTTGTAGACCAGGCTGGCCTTGAACTCATAGAGATCCACCTGCCTCTGCCTCCCTAAATACTGGGATTAAAGACATGCATGCATCACCACCACCCAGCAAAATAAAATTTTAAACAATATAAATATAGAGAATACTAAACAATACATTTGTCTGGCCTGACTTAACATTTATTCTTGTGTTATTTAGTTGGGATTCTCGTTTTTTCTTAGTTGGGATTGAACTCCCCAGGGCCTTGAATATGCTAGGAAAGTGCTCTATCACTCCCAACCACAGTCAGCATTTCATAAGTGATACGAGAACTATAGTAGAGTCTGAGTGTATATTTACAAAATTAGGCCACATACCTGGGAAATAAAGCTAAAAATAAAAATCTAAAATCACAGAAAAAGGATTGTCTGCCCTTACTGTCTTAATCAGAAATTGATAACATGGCACATGGAAAACACTGGAAGTTTTAGGAATTAAGCAACAGTTGTTAACTTCTACATGCCAAAAAATCAAACAGAGGTCTCAGAGAGACCAAACAGATATGTGCAGACCAGTGTTTATCATAGCATTGTAAACAGTGGCTAAATACAAAACCAGTGTACTCTCCATCAGCTGTTGAATTCTATGATTAAGAGCACTTGTTACACCTGCAGAGTTAGTTTTGGGTCCCAGCGCCCAAAAATCAAACACCCAAACCCATTCAATAAAAAGTCCAGATAGATTTACTAGTCAATTATATCAAATATTTAAGTCATAAATAATTGGATACAAGTTCTATCAAAGAAAAAGGAAGAAATTATTTTCTCAATGTCTTTTATAATGCTGAAAATTGACAAAATATTATAAGAAAATGAAATCAATACACCTACATGTAAACACAAAATTAATGTGAAAGGGCTATTAGTGTATGTGCTGGTTGAATTTTTGCCAACTAGACACAAGCTAGAGACATCTGAGACAAGGGGATCTCAATTGAGAAAATGCCTCCATAAGGTTGTAGTCAAGCCTGTACGGCATTCGTCCTTAGTTATTGATATGGGAGGCTAATGGCCCTGGGTGCTATAAGAAAGCAGGCTGAGCAAGCCACAATGAGCAAGCCAGCAATCCTCTATGTACTCTGCACCAGTTCCTGCCTTGAGTTTCTGCCTAATTTCCCTGGATGAAGCAAACCCTTTCCCAAGGTGCTTTTCATTGTGGTCTTTTATCACAGCAATGGAAAAGTACCTAAGAGCGCATGATTTTATCTCAAAAATAGAAGATTGGCTCAACTTTGCAAAATCAATCAATTAATAGCAAAATAAAATGATCTGATCATCTTGGCAGAGGCACAAAAACTATGACAGGCATATAAACTGGTTAGGGATGGGAAGGAAATTGTCATCATTTGCAGATAACATGATTTAATATGAAGACAATTATGGTATCTACCAAAAATTACCAGAAACAATAATAGGCAATCTTCCTAAAACACATGAAGATATGCTAAGATATTTGAACACACACACACACACACATACACACACACACACACACACACACACACACGGTGGCCTACACCTACGAAAATGAGATTTAAAAATAATACTCATCATGACATTAACAGTTACTTAGAAAAGAACTAAAACATATTTTCTACATTATGGCTATAAAATATTGCAATGATAAATTAAACATCTAGATGAATAGAGATATCATACATCACATTCACAATCTCAATGAAATAGCAGAAGTGCCTTTGTTTCTGAACTCTGGCCTGGGCAGCAGAAGACCGCGAAGGGAAGCTAGTCATGTGAAAAGCATTACAACAGGAGGCACATGTTGTGCCCTAGCTATGGCTCTAAGGCCACCACCTTCAGAAGTTGACCTGTGGCAAAAGCAGCTGCCTTACCAAGCACAAAAGAAAGTATGACTGAGAGCCAAGGCTGAGAGACCAAACACTGCTGGGCAAAGGAGGCACCTAAGCATTGTGTATCACAGATTCAGACATGAATTCTCCAAAATTAAAAAGAAAAATGCATTTCCCCAAATTAATTGATATTCCTAACAATAATTATTAAAATTGCACAACTTTATAAAATTTAAAGTGATTCAAAGTTTTATCTAGAAATCCAAACAATAGCCCAAATCATCTAAAAAAGTTGAAAGATCCATAATATTTATTACAAAGCTATGCTTGTCAAAACAGTGAGGTCTGGCTAGTTCCTGCTTTAGGCTGCAATAGCCAGGGGAGAGTAATGACAATGTTGTAATTGTTTATTTCCCTTCCAATAATTTGCTAAGGTGTTCACCTGCATGGTGCACTTTTATTTGTACATATATACTTCACAGCTTAAGAATTTATTGTTGGGTTGGAGAGATGACTTTGTGGTTAAGAGCATTGTCTGCTCTTCCAGAGATTCTGGGTTCAATTCCCTGCAACCACATGGTGGCTCACAATCATCTATAATAGGTTATGATGCTCTCTCTAGCATGCAGGTATACATGCAGAGCACTCAGACATAAATATATATTTTAAAAACTTACTGCTTTCTTTTCACTATGTACACATGTGTTCTTTCTCACAAGAAGAGTAGAGAGTCATCCACATATGCAGCTACTGACTTACATGCATATCACAATTGACTGCATTTAATGTGGAGAAAAAACATCTACTCATTCCTCAGGTGGGGAACGCCTAGCACTTATTTGCAAAGGAAATGTGAGGAACTGTAGAAATGACTCAGCAGTTGAGAGTGCTTGCTGTTCTTCTAGAGGATATGAGTTCAGGTCCCAGCACCTGCATCTGACGGCTCACAACTGCCTGGCAATCTGCAACCCATTTCTGACTTCTGTAGACACATGTACACACACACACACACACACACACACACACACACACACAAATTAAAAATAATAAACTAAATATATTTCTTTAAAGAAAATGAGATTTGGGACAGAGAGGTTGCTCAATGGTTAAGAGACTGACTGGTCTCCCAGAAGACCTAGGTTCAATTCCCAACACCACATGGCAATTTACAACAGTCTATAACCACAGTTCTAGGGGATCTATTGCCCTCTTCTAATCTCTTTGTGTGCCAGGCTCATAAGAAGTGCACAGACATAAATTCAGGCAATATATCATGCATGTAAAATAAAATAAAAATTGGAAGGGTCAGTGATTCACTTATACTTTTGTGTTTAGCTTTAATCTATATGCCTTTAAAAACATGCATATGAAACAAGGAAAAAATATAAAATAAAGAAAAATGTTAAGATAAAAACAAGTAAGCCATAGACTTCATGTTTGTATAAACCCTGAAAACTCACATACCCTGGTTTTACAGCAAAAAGCATATCTGGGAAGCCATGGAGGGATTCTGTATTTTCTGTGTACACCTGAGCATAGCTGGACTATTTTCCTTTAAAAAGAACAAATAAACACGATGCAAAAAATCTTTTAAAGCCATATAAATGCAGCATAATTATATTTAAACCACAGAACATAGGAAATTTAGAGTCCTCCATCCCATAGTGGCTTTAATTCTATCCTTGTGTGCACTGTAGAAAGAGGCTTTCACTGACTGATCATATGACACTGGGCCATGTGACAGTCAGCTCAACAAATGTTCATTTTACTGTGTGTGGGAGGAAAATATGGGATAAATTGTGGGAAATTTGTGTGCTAGTTAAGTAAATGTTGGGCAAAATTTCTTAGAATCCCGGGTATGACAGACTTCACCCTGGTTTCTTCTAAAGAACATGACGTTTAACTCTTTTACAGCATACTTATACTCAAGGGCTGACCTTTAAATGTTGAGGTTATTTTGATACAACAGGAAATCCAGAACATCAGGATGTCAGCATGTTGTAGTCATGCAAGCCAGGCATTTTGTATAAAACATTAGGGACTGAGAAGATCATGAAGATGTATGAGTTTATCATCTATTTTTCTTATAGAAAGGGAAAAAAGGAAAGTAAAAATAAAAGCTCTTTTAACTATTGAAATTTTGGGGGTCCTTTGAAAATTTGTGTATTTGAAAGTTGGTTCTACATTAAGATGAAAAATAAATCCTGGATTCTGCCTTTTCTATATGGGCTGTATTTCAGGCCAACTAACACTCATACCAGAGCTGTCAAGGTCAATACTCACATGACATAAATATAATGATCTACAAAGAAAAAATAATTATTTAAAATTGTGTTTAATCATATATAATAAAGTTGTCTGCTTGTTTTTTTATTTTTGAGAACTTCATACATGAACACTATATCTATTTCACTCCTTACCCCTGCTTTCTCCAAATTATTACTATGTCTCTACTCTCAAATTCATGGTGTCTTTTTTAATAGTTATACACATGTGTATATATGACTTAATGAGTCCATTTAGCATTGTTCATATATACATATATTGGGTATTCTGTGTGGGTGCTTATCCCTAGAGATTCATTTTCCATGTCATGCCTAGGGGATACTATCCAGCGAGAGGTGTCCTGGGCCTTTGGCAAGGCAGCAAGGGGAAGGAAGCATGATCAAATCTAGTGAAAGAGAGTGGGAGCCAAAAACATTACAGCTAATCAATCACACATATGTATTTAAATCCAGTGTCAACTCTTAACTTCTGTACCCTGAGTTACCAATAGCCGTTTTGATGACTCTATTGGAAGACACTGAATAATTAAAATATAAAAAGAATTCAGCAAGAACCCAATGATTAGTATGTATTATGTGTATAGATTTATTACCCTATTGTGTGTATGTACACAATGATTATTGACCTAAGATTACAGAAAAGGTGGGGCACAGGCTGGAATAATAATGTCTAAATAATTAAGTATCATGTGATTAAATCATGGGAGAAGGAAAAAAGAAATAAAGCAAACCTACTGATAACTATTTAGATGAGAGCTGTGAATAAAAAGATAGCAGTAGCTACAGACAGGGGAGAGGGCTCAGTAGATAAATTAATTTACAAGTATGACATTTATTGCACCCAGACATTTTAGTCACATCGATAAATATTTGTGAATGACTTAATTCACTTACTGAACTAAATGTTTGCTAAGTCAACTCACCAAACAAGATCCATATACACACTCTATATGAAAGACCAATAAAATGTATTAAGAAAAAAAACTAGTCTAAGATGTAACAGGCAAACAATTAGGGAAGCAGGGATAACATCTTGATATCATATCATGCAAAGCAGAAAACAACCCCAAGTGCATTAACTGTGAGCAAGACTAGCAGCTGGAATATCAAAAGTCACAACCTATGACAATTAGAAGAATTTATGCATCAAATAATTTAGGCTCTGTCTTTAAAAGCCCAAACTACAAGTTATGTAAAAAGATGGGAACACACAGCTAACAGAGCTTGCTAAGTGGTTTTAAGCTTCAGTTGTAGAGATCAAATGCACACAAAAATGAGTGAGAAGACCTAAGCCACACTAACTCTGAAGAATAGACCTTAAAACTCTATAATGTTTTAGCAGTTACATTTTTATACAAATGTCACAAAAGTTCATCTTTTATTTGTTCAGAAAGAAGCCATCAAAGGCTGGGGAGATGGCTCAATCAGTGTGGTGGTTTAAGCAAGAACAGGCTCATATGTTTGCGTATTTGGTCCCCAGTTGGTGCAATTGTTTGGGAAGGAAC
>NW_024430370.1:0-3582 GCF_017639785.1 Mesocricetus auratus
ATCTTTAGTGTTCAATCAGTTACACTTGTAGAATCTCACACAGCGTTGTATCGTTACTTTTCAACAAGGTATACGTTTAGATTCTCTCATAGCATTGTATTAGTTTTCAATACAAATGTAGATACTTACGCAGTGTTGTATCTTTAGTTGTCAATAAATTACACCTGTAGATTCTCACACAGCCTGTCTTGCTAGCTTTCAATAAGAGACACATGTTGAATCTCACACAGCCTTGTATCGTTAGTTTTCAATAAGGTACACGTGTAGAATATCACACAGCATTTTATCGTTAGTTTTCAAAAATTACCCATGTAATTTCTCACACAGTGTTGTGTCGATAGTTTCCAAGAATTTACATGGGTAGATTCTCAAACTGCGTTTTATAGTTAGTTTTCAATAAGGTATACGTGTAGATTCTCAAACAGCATTGTATCATTAGTTTTCAATACGTTACACCTGTAAATTCTCACACAGAGTTGTGTCTTCATTTTTCAATAAGGTACATGGGTAGAATATCACACAGAATTGTATCGTTAGTTTTCAAGAAGCTATGCATGTAGGTTCTCACACTGTGTTGTATCACTAGTTTTCAAGTAGGTACACTTATAGATTCTCACAAAAATTTTATTGTTAGTTTTCAAGAAATTAGGCATTTAGTTTCTCACATAGTGTTGTATCGATATTTTCCAAGAAGTTACACAGGTAGATTCTCAAACTGCACTGTATTGCTAATTTTCAAGTAGTTACACTTACAAATTCTCACACAGTTTTGTAACCTCAGTTTTTAATAAATTTTCAAGAAATTAGGCATGTAATTTCTCACACAGTGTTGTATCGATATTTTACAAGAAGTTACACCTGTAGATACTCACACAGCTTTGTATGGTTTGTTTTCAATAAGGTACACTTGTAGAATCTCATACAGCGTTGTACCGATATTTTTCAAGAAGTTACATATGTAGTTCCTCACACTGTGTTGTGTTGATGGTTTTCAAGAAGTATCGCTTGTAGATTCGCACACTGCGTTGTTTCCTTAGTTTTCAACAAGTTATGCTCCCACAGTGTTGTATCAGTAGTTTCCAAGAAGTTACACATGTAGTGTTTCACACAAGGTTATAAGGCTAGTTTTGAAGAAGTTACATGTGTAGATTCTCACACAGTGTTATATCGTTAGTTTTCCATAAGTTACACAATTAGATTCTCACACAGCATTGTATCTGGAGTTTTCAATACGATACACGCGTAGAATCTCACACATCGTTATATCGTTAGTTTTCAATATGGTACACGTGTAGAATCTTACACAGGGTTGTATCATTATTTGTCAAGAATTTACACGAATAGTTTCTCACACAGTGTTGTATCACTAATTATCAATAGTTACAGTTATAGATTCTCACACATTTTTGTATCGTTAGTTTTCAATAAGGTACATGTGTAGTTTCTCACACAGTTTTGTATTGATGGTTTTCAAGAGGTATCACTTAAGATTTGCATACTGTGTTGTGTCATTACTTTTTAATAAGATACGCATGTAGTTTCTCAGACAGTGTTGTATCGATAGTTTCCAAGAAGTTGCACATGTAGAGTCTCACACAATGTTGTATCCTTAGTTTTGAAGAAGTAACACTTGTAGATTCTCACACAGTGTTACATCGTTAGTTTTCAAGATGTTATGCTTACAGATTCTCACAAAGAATTTGTATCCTTATATTTCAATAAGTTACACGTGGATATTCTCACACAGTATTGTGGTGTTAGTTTTCAATAAGGTACACGTGTAGATTCTCATACAGCTTTTTATAGTTACTTTTCAATAAGTTACACCTGTAGATTCTCACACATCATTGTATCATCAGTTTTCAATATGGTACATGTGTAGAATCTCACAAAGCATTGTATCGTTAGTTTTCAAAAGGGAACACAGGTAGAATATCACACAATTGTATCGTTAGTTTTCAAGAAGTTACGCTTACAGATACTCACAAAGTATTGTATCGGTAGTTTTCAATAAGTTACATGCGTAGATTCTCACACAGTGTTGTATCGTTAGTTTGCAAGAAATTACACATGTAGCTTCTCACACAGTGTTGTGTTGATATTTTCCATGAAGTTATACGGTTAGATTCTCTAACAGTGTTGTTCCTTAGTTTTCAATATGTTACACCTGTAGATTCTCACACAGCATTGTATCATCATTTTTCAATTTAGAATCTCAAACAGTGTTGTAGCATTAGTTTTCAATAAGGTACACGGGCAGAATATCACACAGCGTTGTATTGTTGTTTTCAAGTAGTTAGGCATGTAGTTTCTCAAGCAGTGTTGTATCACTAGTTTTCAAGTACTTACACTTATAGATTCTCACACAGTGTTGTATCATTACTTATCAATAAGATACAAGTGTAGTTTCACACACAGAGTTGTATCATTACTTTTCAAGAAGTAACGCTTACAGATTCTCACAAAGTATTGTATCAATAGTTTTCAATAAGTTACATGTGTACTTTCTTACACAGTGTTGTATCGGTACTTTTTAGGAAATTACACATGTAGTTTCTCATACAGTGTTGTGTCGATAGTTTCCAAGAAGTTACACTGGTAGATTCTCACACAGAGTTGTGTCGATAGTTTTCTATAAGGTGCACATGTAGAATCTCACACAACGTTGTATAGTTAGTTTTCAAGAATCTACGCATGTAGTTTCTAACACAGTGTTGTATCGCTAATTTTCAAGTAGTTACACTTATAGATTCTAACACAAATTTTGTATCGTTTGTTTCAAGAAATTACGCATCTAGTTTCTCATACAGAGTTGTATCGATATTTTCCAAGAGGTTACACTGGTAGATTCTCAAACAGCGTTGTATAGCTGGATTTCAATAAGTTACACCTGTAGATTCTCACAGCTTTGTATTGTTTGTTTTCAATAAGGAACACGTGTAGAATTTCACACAGCATTTTTTCGTTAGTTTTCAATAAGGTACATGTGTAGATTCTCACACATCTTTTTATCCTTAGTTTTCAATAAGGTACACATGATGAATCTCACACAGCATTGAATTGTTAGTTTTCAATAAGGTACACTTGTAGATTATCACACAGCATTTTAGGGTTAGGTGGCAGTAGGTTGCACGTGTAGATACTTACACAGTGTTCAGTGTTGTATTGTCAGTTTTCAATATGGTACACGTATATAATCTCACACAGCATTGTATCATTAGTTTTCAATAAGGTACACGGGCAGATTCTCACACAGCGTTGTATGGTTAGTTTTTAAGAAGTTAGGCATGTAGTTTCTCACACAGTGTTGTATCGCTAGTTTTCAAGTACTTACACTTATAGATTCTCACACAGTGTTGTATTGTTAGTATTCAAGAAATTGCACGTGTAAATTCTCACACAGTATTGTATCGGTAGTTTTCAAGAAATTATGCATGTAGTTTCTCACACAGTGTTTTGTCGATAGTTTCCAAGAAGTTACACGGGTAGATTCTTAAACTGTGTTGTATCGTTTGTTTTCGACAAGTTTCACATGTAGATACTTACACAGTGTTGTAATGTTATTTGTCAATAAGTTACACC
>NW_024430371.1:0-22133 GCF_017639785.1 Mesocricetus auratus
CTCAGGTGTTGAAGACCCATTAGAGGATATAGAGATGTCAACAAAAGAAAATCTCAAAACCAAGAAATCCTTAACACAAAATATCCAGGAAATATGAGACACCGTGAAGAAGCCAAACCTGAGAATAATAGGTATAGAAGAAAGTGAAGAAATTCAACTTAAAGGTACAGAAAACATATTCAACAAAATCATAGAAGAAAACTTCCCTAACCTAAAGAAAGATATGCCTATGAAAGTACAAGAATCTTACAGAACACCAAATAGGCTTGACCGGAAAAAGAAGTCACCTCGCCATATAATAATCAAAACATCAAACCTACAGACTAAAGAGAAAATATTAAGAGCAGCTAAAGAAAAAGGCCAAGTAACATACAAAGGCAGACCTATCCGAATTACACCTGACTTCTCAATGGAAACGATGAAAGCCAGAGGATCCTGGACATATGTCCTACAAACGCTAAGGGAACAAGGATGCCAGCCCAGACTACTATATCCAGCAAAGCTCTCAATTACCATAGATGGAGAAAACAAAATATTCCATGACAAAGCCAGATTTAAACAATATATATCCATGAATCTAGCTCTACAGAAAATGCTAGAAAGAAAACCTAGAGCCAAGGAAGATAACTACATTCACAAAGACACAGGCAATATATAATCACACTTTACAAAACACCAAAAGAAAAAGGGTGGAGAAACTACACAAAATAACTTCACTAACAATAAATCAAGCGCAAACAAGGATCACAAATCAATGGTCATAAATATCCCTCAATGTCAACGGCCTCAACTTGCCTATAAAAAGACACAGACTAGCAGAATGGATACGAAGACAGAACCCTTCCTTCTGCTGCATACAAGAAACACATCTCAACATCAAATACAGACGTTATCTCAGCGTAAAGGGTTGGGAAAAGGTCTTCCAATCAAAAGGTCGCAAGAAACAAGCGGGTGTAGCAATCCTAATATCTAACAAATTAGACTTCAAATTAAAACCAATCAAAAGAGATGAAGAAGGGCACTTTATATTAATCAAAGGAAAAATTCATCAAGACGAAGTCTCAATTTCAAACATCTACGCACCAAATACAAAGGCACCTACATTCGTGAAAGAAACATTACTAAAACTCAAAATGCACATAAAATCTCACACACTAATAGTAGGAGACTTCAACACTCTGCTCTCACCGCTAGACAGGACCTCCAGACAGAAACTTAACAAAGAAACAAAAGAAATAATAGGAGTTATGACCCAACTGGGTTTAACAGACATCTATAGAACATTCCACCCAAATACAAAGGATATACCTTCTTCTCGGCACCACATGGAACCTTCTCTAAAATTGACCACATAATAGGAAACATAGCAAATCTCCACAGATACAAAAAAATTGGAATTCAACAATAACACAAATCACAGAAACCCTACAAACTCATGGAGATTGAACAAGGCACAATTGCACCATCCCTGGGTAAAGGAACAAATAAAAAAAGAAATTAAAGACTTCCTCGATTTCAATGAGAATGAAGACACAACATACACAAACTTATGGGACACTTTGAAAGCAGTGCTGAGAGGAAAGTATATAGCACTAAGTGCACATGAAAAAACTGGAGAACAGTTATACTAGAGAATTAATAGCACAGCTGAATGTTCTAGAACAAAAAGAAGCAAACTCCCCCAGGAGGAGCAGACGCCGGGAAATAATCAAATTGAGGGCTGAAATCAATCAAGTAGAAACCAGAAAAACAATGAGAAGAATCAATGAAACAAAGAGTTGGTTCTTTGAGAAAATCAACAAAATAGATAAACCTCTGTCCAAACTAACCAAAAGACAGAGGGAGAGCATGCTAATTAACAAAATCAGGGATGAAAAAGGGGACATAACAACAGACTCTGATGAAATCCAGAGAATCATCAGGGCATACTTTGAAAATCTGTACTCCACAAAATTTGAAAATTTAAAGGAAATGGACAATTTCCTGGATAGATATCACTTGCCAAAACTAAATCAAGAACAGATAAACAATCTAAACAGACCTATAACCCCTAATGAAATAGAAGCAGTCATCAAAAGTCTCCCAAACAAAAAAAGCCCAGGGCCAGATGGCTTCAGTGCAGAATTTTACGAGAAATTCAAAGAAGAGATAATTCCAATACTCCTCAAAGTATTCCACACAATAAAAGCAGGAGGCTTACTGCCAAACTCTTTCTACGAGGCTACAATTACCTTGATACCCAAGCCACAAAATGACACAACTAAGAAAGAGAACTATAGAACAATTTCCCTCATGAACATTGATGCTAAAAAACTCACAAACCGGATTCAAGAACACATCAGAAAAATAATCCCCCATGATCAAGTAGGCTTCATTCCAGGAATGCAGGGATGGTTCACCATTAGAAAATCTATCAATGTAATCCACCATATTAACAATCTGCGAAAGAAAAACCACATGATCATCTCACTAGATGCTGAAAAGGCCTTTGATAGAATCCAGCACCCCTTCATGAAAAAGGTCCTAGAGAGATCAGGGATAACAGGAACGTAACTGAATATAATAAAAGCAATATACAGTAAACCAACAGCTAACATCAAACTAAATGGAGAGAAACTCAAAGCCATTCCTCTAAAATCAGGAACAAGACAAGGCTGTCCACTCTCTCCATATCTCTTCAATATTGTACTTGAAGTTCTAACTACAGCAATAAGACAACAATAGGAGATAAGAATAGGAAAAGAAGAAGTCAAACTTTCACTATTTGCAGATGATATGATAGTTTACATAAGTGACCCAAAAAACTCAGCAAGGTTACTCCTAGAGCTGAACAACACCTTCAGCAATGTGGCAGTATATAAGGTAAACTCAAAAAAATCAGTGGCCCTATTATATACAGATGATGAAGTGACTGAGAAAGAAATCAGAGAAACATCACCTTTTACAATAGCCAAAAACAGCATCAAATATCTGGGGATAATGTTAACCAAGGAAGTGAAAGACCTGTATATCAAGAACTTTGTGTCTTTAAAGAGAGAAATCAAAGAAGATAACAGAAAATGGAAAGATCTCCCATGCTCTTGGATTGGTATGATCAACATAATAAAAATGGCAATCTTGCCAAAAGCAGTCTATAGATTCCATGCAATCCCTATCAAAATTCCATCACAATTCTTCAAGGACCTGGAAAGAACATTAATCAACATTATATGGAAAAACAAAAGGCCCAGGATAGCCAAAACATCCCTATACAATAAAAGAACTTCAGGAGGCATCACCATACCTGAATTCAAGCTCTGTTATAGAGCTATAGTCCTGAAAACAGCTTGGTATTGACACAAAAATAGGCAGGTAGACCAATGGAACCGAATCAAAAGCCCTAATTTTAACCCACACACCTATGAACACTTGATTTTTGACAAAGAAGCTAAAACTGTACAATGGAAAAAAGAAAGCATCTTCAACAAATGGTGCTGGCATAACTGTGTACTGGTATGCAGAAGACTGCAGATAGATCCAGGTTTATCGCCTTGTACAAAACTTAAGTCCAAATGGATCAAAGATCACTACATAAATCCAGCCACACTGAAACTTTTAGACGAGAAAGTGGGAGATATTCTTGAACGAGTTGGTACAGGAGACCACTTCCTAAACATAACACCACTGGCACAGGCACTGAGATCGACAATTAACAAATGGGACCTTCTGAAACTAAAAATCTTCTGTAAGGCAAAGGACACAGTCAAAAAGACAAAAAGGCAGGCCACAGAATGGGAAAAGATATTCACTCACCCTACATCTGACAGAGGGCTAATCTCCAAAATGTACAAAGATCTCAAGAAACAATTCTCCAAAACACCAAAGGATCCAATTAAAAGGTGGGTTACAGAGCTAAATAGAGAATTCTCAGTAGAGGAGGCTAAAATGGCCAAGAGACACTTAAGAAAGTGCTCAACATCCTTAGCCATCAGGGAAATGCAAATCAAAACAACTCTGAGATACCATCTTACTCCTGTCAGAATGGCTAGAATCAAAAACACCGAAGACAATTTATGCTGGAGAGGATATGGAGAGAGAGGAACACTCCTCCACTGCTGGTGGGAGTGCCGACTCAAACAGCTTCTTTGGAAATCAGTATGGAGATTCCTCAGGAAAATGGGAATCAATCTACCACAAGACCCAGCAATTCCACTCTTGTATTGTTTGTAATAGCCAGAACCTGGAAGCAACCTAGATGCCCCTCAACTGAAGAGTGGATAGAGAAAATGTGGTACATTTACACAATGGAGTATTACTCACCAGAAAAAAACAATGGAATCTTGAAATTCGCAGGGAAATGGATACCATTGGAAGAAAGCATCCTGAGTGAAGTAACCCAGTCGGAAAAAGACAAACATGGTATGTACTCACTCATATATGGATTTTAGACATGGATCAGGATAGTGCCAGTCTGCACTTGCACAGATAGAGAGTCTGGGAAACAGGAAAGAACCTAAAAGATATGCATATATGCATAGTACCCAAGAGAAGAGGATGGAGACAAGATCCTCTGAATAGATGGAGAACACTGCGAGGGGTCGGAGGGAGTGGGACCTGGGAAGAAGAGAGGGGGTGAAGAGGAAGAGAGTTGGTCATGGGTGAACAGGAAGTTGAGGGGGTGGGGGTAGAATAGGGGGAAGAGGGAATCATAGGTTAGAAGACAGATCAGGCACCAGAGTGTCCTCTATTGTTCCAAAGGGATAACACCAATTGGCAAGCTAAGCCCATTCCTGATAATGAACTTGATGTCTATAACCATCCGGGAGCCTTTATACTGTGACTGATGGAAGCAGAGGCAAACACACAATTAATCACTGAACTGAACCCAAGGAACCCAGTGACAGAGAGAGAGGAGTGATGAGCAAATTGGCAAAGAATGGGCTGGCAAAACCAGCAGAGACAGCTGATCTGAACAGGGGAGAGCTCTTGGACCCCAGACCGACAGTGGGGAAGCCAGCATGGGACTGTTCTGGACCCCCCAAATGTCAGTGTCAGTGAGAAGGCCTGGGCAACCTATGGGGCCCTGAGCTGTAGATCAGTGTCTATCCCTGGTATACAAACAGTCTTCGTGTGCCTATAGCACAAAGAGAGATGCTCTCTCAGCCTAGACTCTTAGGGGAGTGCCTGGACCCTACCAAGAGTTAAATGACAGACTCTAGATATCCCCTATGTGGAAGGATTTGGCAATAGGGTGGGAGGGGGGAATGGGAGTGCGGGAGGAGGGAAGGGAGAGGGAACTGGGATTGACATGTAAAACAAGCTATTTAAAATTAAAATAAAAATGATAAAAAAATCTTCAAGAAGATGAAAGGGACCTTAAAAGAGGAAACAGGAAAACCCTTTAATGAAATAGAAAAAAACAAACCAAAAATTGCAAGAAACAATTCAAATGATGCAAGGTTTTAGAGCTCAAATAGAGGCAATAAATATCACAGTATGAGGGAATGCTGGAATGGGAAAAGTTGGGTAAAGGATCAGGAATTACAGATGCAAGCATGAGCAATGGAATTCAAGAGATACTAGAGAGACTCTCAGACATTGAGGATACACTGGCAGAAATAAATTCATCCACAAAAGAATATTTAAAGTCCATCAAATCATTAACACAAAATATCCAGGAAATATCAGAAAACATGCAAAGGCCAAACCTAACAATATTAGGTGTAGAAGAATGTGCAGAAACCCAACTCAAAGGTGCAGAAAAAATATTCAACAGAATCATAGAATGAAACTTTCCAAACATAAAGAAAGACATGCCAATGAAAGTACAAGAAAGCTATAGAACACCAAATAGAGTGGACCACAAAAAGTCCCCTGGTCACATAATATTCAAAACACCACACATACAGAGTAAATTAAGAATATTAAGAGAAGCATCAGAAAAAGTCAAACTAACATATAAAGGCAAACTTATCAGAATTAAACCTGATTCTCCATAGAAACTCTGAAAGCCAGAAGGTCCTGGATAGATGTTCTACAATCACTTATAGACCACGGATGGCAGACCATTCTACTATAATGAGCAAAACCTTCAATCATTATAGATGTAGAAAACAAGGTATTCCACAACAAAACCAGATATAAGCAATACATATCCACTAATCCAGCCATACAGAAAGTACTGGAAGGAAAACCCAATAATGAGGAAGTAAACTATACTGACAATAACATAGTCAATAGATAACCCCACTTTACCAAATGCCAAAAGAAAAAGCTAGTCTCCAAAACACCAAATAATCCAATTAAAATTGGGGTACAGAATTAAATAGAGAATTTTCAATAGAGGAGTCTAAATTGGCTGAAAGACATTTTAGAAAGTGCTCAAAATCCTTAGTCTTCAGAGAAATATAAATCAAAGGAACTCTGAGATACAAATTTACTCATGTAGGAATGGCTAAAAAACCACCAATGACAGTTTATGCTGAAGAGAATGTGGAGAAAGTTGAATACTTCTCCACTGCTTGTGGGAGTGCCAACTCATACAGTCACTTTGGATATCAGTGTGGAGATTCCTTGGGAAAATGGGAATCAATCTACCACAAGGCCCAGCTATTCACTCTTAGGCATATACCTCCAAATGCACATTAATAAAACAAGAACAACTGTTCATCTATGTTAATCACAACATTATTTGTAATAGTCAGAACCTGGAAGCAACCTAGATGGTCCTCAACTGAAGAATGGTCAGAGAAAATGTGATACTTTTATACAATGTAGTACTACTAAGCAGAAAAAATTGAAACTTGAAATTACTCATCAAATGGATGGAACAAGAACAAACCATGCTGAGCAATGTAACCCAGTCACAAAAAGACAAATATGGTTTGTACTCACTCACATTGGATTTTAGACATAGAGCATAGGATTACCAGCCTACAATCCACACAGCTAGAAAAGCTAAGAAATAATGAGAATCTTAAGAGTGCCATACATAATCCCTCAGAAAATTGCAAAGGGAAAAGACCTTATGAGTAAATTGGGAGCATAGGCCAATGGGAGAGGTAGATAGAAAAAAGAGACAGGGAGAGAAGGAGGGGAGAAGAGGACATGAGGGAGCAGGAAATCTGTGGAAGAATACAGGAGTGCAACATAAGAGATAACATAATAGAGGGAACCATTATATTTTTCCAGACACTCTGTGTATTTTCCATTCCATATAATTTTACCCTTTCCTTTTCTTTCAATACCAGTACCTCATTTACCAACTGTTATGCATTTTCATTTCTTATTCTGATTTTTGTAATTTTTTATTTAAATTAGAAACATGAATGCTTCACATGTCAATCCCAGCTCCCTCTCCTACCCCTCCTCCCTTGTCCCTCCACCAGCCCCCAGCCCCCACCCAATCCCTACATCATTCCCCAGGGAGGGTAATGCCATCCTTGGGAGATATCTAAAGTCTGTCATTTCATCCAGAGCAGGACCTAGGCCCTTCCTCATGTGTCCAGGCTGAAAGAGCATCCTTCTATTTTGAATGGGCTCCCAAAAATCATTCATAAACCACGGTAAACACTGATCTACTATCCAAGGCCCCAGTGATTTCTGTGGCCTCCTTACTGAGACAACACTCATGGAGTCTGGATCAGTCCCCTGTTGGCCTCTCAGGCATCAGTCTGGGATTCAAGAGCTCCCCCTTATCCAGTCAGCTGTCTTTGAGTGTTTCACCATCATGGTCATGACCCCTTTGCTCATCAGTCCTCCATCTCTGTCATTAGGTTCCAGGAGGTCAGTTCAGTGTTTAGCTGTGGGTATCTGTCTCTCCTTCCATCAGTCACTTGATCAAGTTTCTAGGATGGCATATAAGATCAAGGAGGGGCATTTAATGTAGTCTCTCCACTATTGCTTAGTTTACCAGATGGTTATCCTTGTAGATCACTGGAGATCTCACTAGTGTCAGCTATCTCCTCAAGCCTATAATGACTCAATCTATTATGGTATCTCTCATCCTGCTCTCCTCTATTCTTACCTCGACTCAACCTTCCTGCTCCCCCATATCTTCTTGTCCCCTCCTCTTATCCTCCTCTCATTTTCCTGGCTCCCTCTCCCCTCCCCCGATATTCCCAATCTGCTCAGGAGATTTTGCCTCAATCGACTTCTCTGGGGTATCATGCATCTCTCTTGGGAACCTCCCTGTTTTCCAGACTCACTGACACTGGGATTGTATGCTGAGACTCCTCTGATCCATATCTAAAATCCATATATGAATGAGTACATACATGTTTGTCTATTTGTGTGAGGGTTACCTCACTCAGGATGGACACAATTATATTTTTAAAGACAAGTCTGGCACTAATGAGGTGTGCAGAGATCTACAATGGTGACACCAACTAATATTTGAAGCAATAGTGGAGAGGATACCATAAATACCTTTCCCTGATGTGATATTTGGCTCTCTTATATGCCATCCTAGAGCCTTCATACAATAGCTGATGGAAGCAGAAGCAGACACCCACAGGTACATACTGAACTGAAATCCTGGAATCCAGTTGCAGGAGTGAGGAGCGAAAGGGTCAAAACCAGACTGGTGAAATCTACAGAAATACATGACCTGCACATGGACACCAGACTGATATCTGGGAAACCAGCAAAGGTCTAATCCAGAACCCCTAAATATGGGTGTCAGTGAGAAGGGCTTGACCATCTATGTGGCCTCTGGTAGTATATCAATTTTGTTCCTAGCATATGAATAGACTTTGAGTGCCCATTCCACCTGATGTGATAGTCTCTCATCCTGGACACATGAGAAGGGGCACAGGCCCTGCTCCATATGATATGACAGAATCACATGGAAGATCTCCCCCTTTCTTGGGAGCAGGAAGGGGCTGGGTCAGTGGTTTATTGGGGATTAGTTGAGTGGGAGTAAACTGGGATTGACATGTAAAACAAGCTTGATTATAATTTACATATAAAAATGGAAAAAAGAGATCCACAAACCAGGGACTGCACAGATAAATCGTGTCCAATTAAAAAACAAATAACAATAGCAACAAAAGACAAGGAAATATTATAATCCCTCAATATTTATCCCAAGGTTAATGCTCAATGTCATAACATTTATGTACTGAGGGCTCATTCATTGATGATCATGAAGTATATAATGTCACCATGAATATATTGAGAAAAAAGTACAATGATCTGTCTTAATAAACAGTGAAAATCCTCAGATTTGAGTTCTTCTCAACTACCATCAACATCTTTCATTGCAGAGATTCATATAAACCTCCATTGCACTGATTCTCATGTCAAGTTGTCACTAAGTTGTCATTACTTATTTTGAGGAAAATAAGCAACAATGTTTCCCTACATATTTCTGGCTGTGATCAAATTCTTTGTACTCAATGCAATAACGTTCAGTCCCTCCCTTTAATTTCCATCAAGGCTATTCCACTTCATTCTTATTCTCTCAGACACCTCT
The DNA here is from genome assembly GCF_017639785.1 of Mesocricetus auratus. Taxonomy (NCBI): domain Eukaryota; kingdom Metazoa; phylum Chordata; class Mammalia; order Rodentia; family Cricetidae; genus Mesocricetus; species Mesocricetus auratus. The sequence goes on from NW_024430371.1 coordinate 9,455, forward strand.
CTCTTTCTCTCAGTTATGATATTACATGCTTGTATACCAATACAACTGACCCCATAAGGCCAAGAAACATGCCAGGTTGACTCATGCTTATCTCTCCACATCTCCGTTTGTCATACTCTCTCCCTAACACCTTACTTCTTTAATCCCAGCACTCGGGAGGCAGAGGAAGTTGGATCTGTGTGAGTTCGAGGCCAGGCTGGACTGACAGCCTCCAAAACAATACAGAGAAACCCTGTCTAGTAAAAACAACAACAAAAAAAGGATTTCACTACAGACTCATGGAAATGTATAGAACTCTGTTTTGAGGGACAAATCTAATTTAAGAAAAAATAAAATACATGCAAGATAGAACAAGTGTTAAAGAATACATTGTAGAATTAAAAAGAAAGCTAAAGAGCACCACCCACAGAAGCCCCTGTTTTTCATTTTCAGAAACAAATTAGTACAATTAAAACTCAAAAAGAGTCTTGCATTTTATTAGAAAATAAATGATGACATAATGTGAGTTCATGAGTGGGTGGGGTTGTTCAAGTATGTGGGAGATGTGTTTGAATGTGTCAGATTGTGAGGTCATATCTGTTGCTTGGTAACACTTGTGGAATTCTGTATTCTAATATCACATGCACAGGAGGCATAGAGCAGCTGAAATGCAGTGTTATCATTGGATATTTTACTCTCCCCAGATAAGTGTCCTGTATAATCTTTAATGACAGCATATATAGACACTGATTATCTTAACCTGGCCATAGAAAACGCTCTGGATTTTGACTGTAGCTATCAATATTTTCCAAGTCAAGAATACCTAATATCAGAGAAAATGTATTGTGTTGAATAACAGTTCAAAGTCTCTTGCTGATGAATGTTCTCATTCCTACGAAGTAAAACTGTGGATTAAGAAAATTAAAGGACTCAGAGATATCAATCAAATGGTGAGTTTCCTATTGTTCCTTAACTTCAGCAAGGTTTTAATCCATGTCATAGAGCACAATGTGGAATAATGGACAGGAGTTTATCTCTAATGAGGGACATGTTCTACTTCTTCTATCTGATGACCTCTATAACCCTAGATACACAATGTCATTATCACCTAGCAAGATTTTACTAATTGTAGAATACCAATGAAATTGTTGTACAGATGACAGGTTAATGTTCTTTGCCACAGTCCATGTCAAGATGTTGTTATTGCATACTGAGAAATCTGTGAATCAGACTCTGTCTAGTGTCAATGATTTTTGTTCTGAGACATCTAGACACTGCTAACTAAGAATGGGGTTTCCATAAGCTTTCTGTATGTATGTTCTCTGAGGATTCACATGATGCCATTGCATTGGTGGAGAGTCACAGTTTGTGAAAATTAGAATCCTATACAAACTTCAATACCAATATCATTCTACCGAATCATCCTGGGTGTACAATCTCTGGCAAGCATTTTCTAAATAAGTGCATGTCACCTTTGGAGACATGTACTAGGAAGGTGATCTGGGAGCGCTCTTTTAGTAAGGTGAATGGGAATTGGAATAGTAGTGGTCTCTGTGAATGAACCTAATGCAAAAACTGTTTGTCTTCTACTTTAAACACTATGTTTAAACAGTTTTCTCTTATTGATGCTCCCAAAATATTTCTTTGCTTTTCTGGACAGGACAATGAATTCAGGGACACCTCACTTAACCAGGGAAGAAAAGGTTTCAGACTCTCTTGAAATTTCAATGATAGGTTCATATCTATCACCATGCACAAAATGTAAGTCCAAAGTTATCAAAGACATCAAATAAAACCAGTAAAATTGAACTTCTTAGAAGAGAAAGTGGGGGTACTTCGTGAACACTTCCTGAATATGACACCATTGGTACAGACATTGAAATATACAATTAATAAATTGGACCTCATGAAAATTTCTATAAGGCAACATACACAGTCAACAAGACAAAATGGCAGCCCATAGGGTGAGAAAAAATATTCAACAATCTCAAATCTGACAGAGGGCTGATTTCCAAGATATGCAAAGAAATCAAGAATCAAGTCATGAAAAAACCATCAAATAATCCAATTAATTCTCTTTTTTAATTGTATCTGATGTGGCTTGGTACAAAGGTGATTGTATATGTGTAAAAAGAGTTTGGCACTGAACCTTCACTTTTTATAATAAAAAACAATTTGAGGAGTATTGATATTAATTCTTCCTTGAATTTTGGTAAATTTCTGCCCTGAATCCAGCTGTCCCTGAGTTCTTTTTGGATCGCAGAATTTTGATGACTGCTTCTATTTCAATATTGATTGTAGGTCTATGTAAATTGTTTATGTGTTCTTGATTTAATTTTGGTATGTGACACCTATTGAGAAAATTGCCCAGTTTTGTGGAGTACAGGTATTCAAAATTTGTCCTGACAATCCTCTGGATTTCCTCAGTGTGCATTGTTATGTCCCCCTTAGGTTTCTGATTTGTTAACTTTCATATTTTCTCTCTGTCTTTTGCTTAGATTCGAAAAAGATTGCCTATTTTGTTTATTGTCTTTAAGATCCCACTCTTTATTTCATTGATTCTTGGTATTGTTTCTTTTCTTTCTATTTTTATGTTTTCAACCTCCAATTTAATTATTTGCTGACACCTAATGCTCTTAGGTTTGTTTGTTACTATTTGCTCTAGAGATTGCAGGTATCATGCTGTGTCACTAGTGTGGGAGTTATCTAGATTATTTATGTTGACAGTTAATGCTATGTGCTTTCCTATTAGGCCTGTTTTTTATTTTTTATTATTTGTTTTGAAATTTAAATTATAAACAAGGTTGCTTCACAAGTCAGTTCCAGGTGCCTCTCCATTTCCCTCCTCTACTTCCTGCAAATCTCAGGATTCCATTTTTTTCTGCTCAATAGTACTCCATTGTATAAATGTACAACATTTTCTCTATCTACTCTTCGGCTTAGGGGCATCTAGGTTGCTTCCAAGTTCTGGGTATTACAAATAATGCTGCTATGAACATAGTGGAACAGACATCCTAGTTGTATGAATGGGCATCTTTTGGATATATGCCTAAGAGTGGAGTTGCTGGGTCTTGTGGTAGGTTTATTCCAATTTTTCTGAGAATCTCCATACTGATTTCCAAAGTGGCTGAACAAGTGGGCACTCCCACCATCAATGGAGGAGTGTTCTGCTTTTACCACATCCTCTCCAGCATAAATTGTCGTTGGTGTTTTAGATTTTAGCCATTCTGACAGGAGTGAGATGGTATCTCAGAGTTGTTTTGATGTACATTTCCCAGATGGCTAAGGATGTTGAGCACATTCTCAAGGGCCTCTCAGCCATTTTAGACTCCTCTATTGAAAATTCTCTATTTCTGCAGCCCACTTTTTAATTGGATCCTTTGTTGTTTTGGAGACTTGCTTCTTGAGATCTTTGTAAATTTTGGAGATTAGCCCTCTGTCATATGTGGGGTTATTGAATATTTTTCCCATTCTGTGGGATGCCTTTTTGTCTTGCTGACTGTGTCCTTTGCCTTACAGTTTCAGGAGGTCCCATTTATTAATTGTTGATCTCACTGTCTGTGCTAGTGGTGTTATGTTCAGGAAGCTGTCTTCTGTACCAATTCGTTCAAGGGTACCACCCACTTTCTCTTCTAAGAGGTTCAGTGTGGCTGGATTTATGTTGAGGTCTTTGATCCATTTGGACTTAAGTTTTGTGCATAGTGATAAACATGGATCGATTCGTATTCTTCTACATGCCAGCCTCCAGTTATGACAGCACCATTTGTTGAAGATGCTTTCTTTTTTCCATTGTATATTTTTAGCTTCTTTGTCAAAGGTCAGATGTTCATACATGTGTGGGTAAATATCAGGGTTTTCAATTCGATTCCATTGGTCTACCTGTCTATATTTTGTGCAAATACTAAGATGTTTACAGGACTATAGCTCTATAATAGAGCTTGAAGTCAGGGATGATGATGCCTCAAGATGTTGCCTTGTTGGGTCTTTTGTATTTCCCTACAAAATTGATTATTGTTCTTTCAAGGTCTTTGAAGTATTTTGCTGGGATTTTATTTGGGATTGCATTGAATCTGTAGATTGCTTTTGGCAGGATTTCTATTTTTCCTACATTGATTCTACCTATCCAAGAGCATGGGAGATCTTTCCATTTTCTGAGGGCTTCTTCAATTTCTTTCTTTAAAGAATCAAAGTTCTTGTGATACAGGTCTTTCACTTGTTTGTTTATCATTACCCCTCGGCATTTTATGTTGTTTGTGGCAATTGTAAAGGGTGATGTTTCTCCTATTTCATTCTCAGCCGTTTTATCATCTGTATATAGTAGGGCTACTGAATTTCTTGAGTTGATCTTGTAGCCTGCCAGTTTTCTGAAGGTGTTAATCAGCTGTAAGTGTTCCCTTGTAGAGTTTTTTGGGTCATTTATATAAACTAACATATCATCTGCAAATAGTGAAAGTTTGACCTCTACCTTTCAAATTTGTATCTCCTTGATCCCCCTTTGTTGTCATATTGCTCTGGCTAGAACTTCCAGTATAATATTGATAAGGTATGGAGAGAATGGACAGCCTTGTGTTGTTCCAGATTTTACAGGAATTGCATTGAATTTCTGTCTTTTTAGTTTGATGCTGGTTGTTGGTTTGCTGTGTATAGCTTTCATTATTGTTAGGTATGTCATTGTTATCCCAGATGTCTCTAAGACCTTTACAAAACAATAGTTGATATAATATCTTCCTAACAATATAAGCATGTACAGTTATGCATGTGTAGATGAGCATAACTATACCACTGACATTGTGGTGTAGAATGTATTGTTTTACTACAGTTTTAAATTGAGTTTTGACGATTTTTGATATGATAGAAGTTAGATGTTAAATATTGATTACTCATGGGAATTTATTAACTTGATCATGAACTAGGAGTCATAATTAACTACCATTAAAGACCTTTAAAACTTGCTCCTGAAGTTTGTCATTAAGTATAAGTGATTTTCTTATATTACCTATTCCATTTGTAATTGATCCTTTAAAGCCACCAGGAAATGAAATACCTGATATATTTTGTGTCTTTCGTGTCAGATAATTATGATAATTGTTCTTTTCGATTGCATCACTGGACACATTTTTAGAATTGTGATACCTGTCTCTCTTGTATAAAAACACCTGATTGAGTACTGCAAAAATATACTCAGATTCAAACTGCCTCTGTGTTTGTTTCTTTTTTCACTGCCAAATCCTTACTCACCTAGTCTTGAGAACCCACATTCCATATACGGCAAAATCATAGAAAAAACTTTCCCAATATAAAGAAAGACATGCCAAAGTACAATAATCCTACAGAACACCAAATAGAGTGGACCACAAAAAGTCCCCTGACCACATAATAATAAAAACCTGAAACATACATAATAAAGAAAGAATATTAAGAGCTGCAAAAGAAAAAGGCCAAGGAACATATAAAGGCCTTTTCTCCATGGAGAAACTCTGAAAGCCAGAAGGTCTTGGATAGATATCCTCCCAAAACTTATAGACTAGGGATGCCAGCACCAACTACTATAACCAGCAAATCTTCCAATCACTATGGAAGGAAAAAACAAGATATTCTATATCAAAACCAGATTTAAACAATACATATCCAGTAACCCAGCCCTACAGAAAGTACTAGAAAAAGAATTCAAACTGAGGAAGGTAACTGTAATCACAAAAACTTAAACAGTAGATAATACAACATTACCAAAAGCCAAAAGTAATAGTGGGGTAAACACTCAAAAAATAACACCAACAACAACGAATCAAAAACAAACAAGAATTAACATTCAATGATCATTAGTCTCCCTTTAAAATAAAGATTTATTTGGCTATAAAAAGACACAGGCTAACAGAATGGAAACAAAGACAAAATCCATCTTTCAGCTGCAAACAAGAAACACACCTCAACCTCAAAGACAGAGTAAAAGTTTGGGATAAGATTTTCCAATCAGATGTTCCTAAGAAACTAGTTGATGTAGACATGAAGAAGGTGATTTCATATACATCACAGGAGAAATCCATCAAAATTAATTCCCAATTCTGAACATCTTTGCCCCAAAAACAAAGGAGCCCATGTTCATAAAAGACACAATTATAAAGTTCAAATCACAAAACTACCTCCCAAAGTTATAGTGGGAGACTTCAGCACCCCACTCACACACTAGACAAGGCCACCAGACAGAAAGTTAATAAGGAAACAAAGGAACTAACAAAAGTTTTGACACAATTGGGATTAATATACATAGATCATTCCATCAAAACACAAAAGAATATACCTTATTCTCAGCACAAGATGGGACATTCTCTAAAACTGAACAAACACATGGCAACATAGCAAACTTCAAAAGGTAGAAAAATTGGAATAATCCCCTTTATCTTATCAGAGCAACATGATTTAATAATAGAATTCGACAACAACACAAATTGAAGAAAACCTACTAACTCGTGGAATTGAACAAAGCACAATTGCACCCTTCCTGTGTCAAGGAATAAATACAGAAAGAAATTAAATACTTCCTTGAATTGAATGAGAATGAAGACACAACATGCCCAAATTCATGGGACCCTTAGATAGCAGTGCTCAGAGGAAAGTTCATACCACTAAGTTCTCATGTGAAGAAACTGGAGAGCAGTCACATTAGAGAATTAACAGCACAACTGAAAGCTCTAGAACAAAAGAAAGCACATTCACCCAAAAGGAGTAGATGCCAGTAAATAATCAAATTGAGGGCTGAAAATCATAAGGTAGAAACAAAGAAAACAATATAAAGAATCAATGTAGAAAGGAGTTGGTTCTTGTAGAAAATCATCAAGATGGACAAGCCTTTTTCAAAACTAACCAAAAGGAACAAGGTAACATGCAAATTAGCAAAACCAGGAATGAAAAGGGGGACATACAAAAGATGCCAAGGAAATCCAGAGTATCTTCGTGTCATATTTTGAAAACCTGTACTCCAAAAAATTAAAAGATTTAAAGGAAATGGACAAAATTAAATCAAGAATAGATCAATCTAAAGAGGCCTATAAAACCTATTGAAATGAAAGCAAAAGGCTTCCAATCATAAAGAGCACAGGCACAGATGGCTTCAGTATAGAATTCTAACAGAAAATCAAAGAAGAGCTAATTCCCATATTCCACAAATTGTTCAACAAAATGGAAGCAGGATGTTCACTGTCAAACTCTTTTTATGAGATTACAATTATACTGGCACACAAAAACACAACTATGGAAGAGAACTACAGACAAATATCCCACATGAACATTGACTCAATAAACTTCTAGCAAATCAGTTCCACGATCACAGCAGAAAAGTCATCACCATGATCAAATAGGTATCATCACATGGATGCAGAGTTGGTTCAAAATATGAAAATCTATCAATGTAATTCACCATGTCAACAAACTGCAGAAGAAAAATCTTATGACCTTGTCACTTGATGCTGAAAAGGCCTTTAAAAAATCCAACACCACTTCCTGTTAAAGGTTGTGGAGAGATTAGGGATAACAGGAACATACATGAATATAATAAAAGGAATATACTCTAAACCAACAGCACACATCAACCTAAATGGAGAGAAATACAATACAATACTTCTTTTTTATTTTTTATTTTTAAATTTAAATTAGGATCAAGGTTGCTGTACAAGTCAATTCCAGGTCCCTCTCCGTTTCCCTCCCCTACTCCCATGTCCTCCCACCAACACCCCCAATATCCCCTCATTTCCCCAGGGAAAGTGAGACCCACCATGTGGGTGTCCATAGTCTGTCATTTCATCTAGAGCAGGGCCTAAAACCTTGCTTGGGAGTCCAGGTTGAGAGTGAATCTCTCATTGTTGGATGGATGCCCAAAGTCCATTTGTATAACTGGGATAAAAACTGATCTACTACCCAAGGCTCAATATATTACTTAGGCCTCCTCACTGAAACCCACATTCAGTGAGTCTTGATCAGTCCCATGCTGGATTCCCAGCCATCAGTCTGGGATTTGAGAGCTTACCCTTGTCAGGTAAGCTGTTGCTGAGATTAAGCCAACCCTGTCTTAACCCCTTTGCTAATCAGTCCTCCCTCTCTGTCACTGAGTTCCTTGAGTTCAGCTCAGTGTTCAGCTGTGGGATTCTGCCTCTACTTCCATCAGTCATTGAATGAAGGTCTTGTTTCCCAGATTCTCTGGCCATGAGATTGTTGGCTGGAATTCCCCACAACTATGTCTAAAATCTACATATGAGAGAATACATATCATGTTTCTCTTTTTGTGACTGGGTTACCTCCCTCAGGATGGTTTCTTCTAGTGCCATTGATTTGCCTGTAAATTTCAGGAATCTCCCTACTGATTTCCAAAGTGGCTGTAAAATTTGGCACTCCCACCTGCAGTGGAGGAGTATTGCCCTTCTTCACATCTCATCCAGCATAAACTGTCATTGCTATTTTTTATTTTAGACATTTTGACAGGAGTGAGTTGGTATCTCACAGTTGTTTTGATTTGCATTTACTGGATGGATAGGCATGTTGGCCCCTTTCTCAAGTGTCTCTCAGCCATTTTAGTCTCCTCTATTGAGAATTTTCTATTAAGGTGTGTAAACCATTTTTGATTGGATTTTTTGCAGTTTTGGAGACTTGCTTGCTGAGTTATTTGTACATTTTGGAGATAAGCCCTCTATCAGATGTGGGGTTACTGAATATTTTTCCCAATCTGTAGAGTGCTTTTTTGTCTTGTCGACTGTGTCCTTTGCCTTACAGAAGCTTTTCAGTTTCAGGAGGTCACATTTATTAATTGTCGATCTTAGTGTCTGTGCTATGGAGTTATGTTCAGGAAGCAGTCTCCTGAACCAATTTTTTCAAGGGTGCCTCCCACTTATTCTTCTAACAGCTTCAGTATGGTTGGATTTGTGTTGAGGTCTTAGATCCATTTGGACTTCAGTTTTGTGCATGGTGATAGACATGGATCTATCCTCATTCTTTCACATGCCAGCATCCAGTTATGCCATCACAATTTGTTGAAGATGCTTGCATATTCCAGTGTATATTTTTAGCTTCTTTGTCTAAGATCCATCGGCAATGAACCCTTACCAATAGCCAAAAGAAAAAAGGGGTGGATATCCACATATAATTTCACCACAAAAACCATTCCAATACAAACAAGAATGAGCACTGAATGGTCACTAATATTCCTCATTATTAATGGATTTAACTCACCCATAAAAAGGCATAGGCTAACAGAATTGATTTGAAGACAGACCACATTCTTCTGTTGCCTACAAGAATCACACCTCATCCTCAAAGACAGACATGATAGGGATACTCAATGGATCAAGAGGTCACTGCTAGTGAGGGATCACAATGTGTCATCCATAAAGTGGAGAACCTGCTTAGGATTGAACTACACTCCCTTAATACAAGTGAAAAATGGTGATCCTCAGACAATATATGATGTCACAAGCTCTTGTTCCAAGTTCTAACTTTAATACACAAATTGACTTAATGGAGTACATTCTATATAGAGAGATACCTTGCTCAACCTAGATACAGGGTTCTAGGAAACAGTGCTAAGAGGACAGTTCATAGTACTAAGTCCAATCGTTTAGAATCTGGAGATGCAATAAAAAGACTATTTCAGACAAATATACCTGATGTACATTGATACAAAAATACTCAATTAAAGATAGGCCAAACCAAAAATAAGAACACATCAAAAAATCATCCAACTCAAAGTACCACTATGCTATTCAACCAGATTGATGTCTACTTAGTCATATTTCCTCTTCTCTAATTATCATATTTCCAGAATGGTGACAATAGCATTCTGGTTCATATGCCTTAATCACTTTCTTTTACTCAAATTTAATAAGCATTTCTTTTCTTTTAGGCAAAATTAACACATGGTCCATGTACAAATATTTGTAGAAAGAACATGAGTGAATAATTGTTCTAGCAGATAAAGACACACAGAAGTAGAATCACACACATCACACACACACACACACACACTCACACAATAAATACATTGGATGCAAAACTGACAGCAATGCTAACACATACCCAAGCTCACAGAGCTTCCATGCCATGGGAAATGATAACAAATAACTTACTTTGAGTTCCTGGAAAGTTAACATTTTGTCTGATGAAATGCCTTTGATTCCACAACAGGTAACATGCCCCTCAACAAATAATTAGTCTATATGGGAAACTTAATTAATTTTGGATTATTTGAAGACACTGTTTACTCTCCTCATACAAGTAATATTCCATGAACCTACTCTGTTTCTGACAACATTTTTGAAAGCATTTGATCAGAGATGAACTCTCTCTATGTGCTGGCTGTGTTATCTATTTGTATAATTAGTTGCTGTCCATCCACATTGTTTTCACTCAATTACTCTTCATAAAGAATAGACAAAGTCAGTGATGATCTGAGTTGACTTTCTTCACTTATCCAAGGATTTTAGACATTGCTAACCTGTTTTACTGCTGAGGGTTGTGTTAGTATATCACTTCCATATTCCAGTCTTTTTTTCCTTAAAATAATTGTAGAGACATAGTATCTGATGTATACATGAATTGCTCTGGGATGTCTCTAGTATATTTCGTGGCTTGTCTTCTTTTATATGGAACAAACATGGAATGTATGCTGCCTGACCATTTCATGATGGCTCTGAAGCAAAGATCTATCATGGATAACAAGTTGGCTCTATGACAACAATTTTTCCACCTGTGATCAAACACTATTATTCCAGGAAGCCTATCTTTGTGTAAATGTAAGTTTTTCTACACTTTGACCATGACAGTTGTCACTCAGAATTAGACCATGTGGGAATAAGAGACTCAAAATCATATATGAGTCTTATATTTCAGAACATATGCCAAATGTCCATGAAATGTGTGCCGATCAAATTCTTACTATTTTCTTTTCATAAACATCATTCTATCATTGCACATAAGATTCTACTTCTTCTGGTGTTCAATATGAGGGACCACACAGTGTTCTGCTAAAATATGTAACAGCAAAGAAATACAGAAGATTAATCTGAATATTAATACAGAAATCCCATCCACTTTTATTAATAATGGTCTGTTCTCCTGATGAAACTTGAAAGGACAAAAGTACTATAGGGAGTGAAAAATGAGGAACAATTAAAGAGGTCAGAGTGTGGAAAACACCTTCCATAAATTAGCTACATGGAATCTTTATCAAAAGCACTGATGGCTATCAATAGGCAGAGAACTATGGAGGTAGGAATACAAAGACAGATAGACAGACAGACAGAGAGATAGATTAATGGAGGAAGAAAACAAATTTGGGAAGAATAAGCTATAATTACTATTATATTCTTTTTGGGAAACTCTCTCTCACACTCCAGAATATCTGATGCCCTCTTCTAAACTCAGCAGGCAACTTAATTCCAGTGAACACAACAATTCAGAGAAACACATGTACAGTACATTATTATTTTTAAATAAATGTAGTAAATGACACAAAATAGAAAATGAGAAATTATCTCCCACATTCAAGTGGCCTGGAATGGTCAGCTGTTTCTGTGCATTTTCCCAGCCTGACCTTGACCATTTTGTTCCTCACTCCTCCCTCTCTGAAATGAGATACCAGGAGTTTGACTCAGTAGTTAGCTCTGAATCTCTGTTTCTGATTCAATCAGCTAGTGAATAAAGGCTCTATGATGGCATTGACAGTAGTCATCATTCTCATTATAGGGGAAAGGCATTTAAGGTAGCCTCTTCAGATTTTAGATTCCTAGATTTGGTCATACTTGTGGATGTATATACATTTCTCTAGTACCAGATTTCTTTTTAAACCTATAGTGACTACCTATAATGATGTGTCTTTTTTTCTTGCTATACTCTATTCATCTCAGCAATCCATATTCCAAATAGCTTATGTTATCCTCCACACTCTGATGGGGAAGTCCTTTGTATATGTCAATAAAGCACTGTTGGCCAATAGGGAAGCAAGATAGGTGGGACTAGGAGTTGAGGGATTCTGGGAAAGAGTGACAATGTAGTCCGCCAGAGAATTAAGATGACCAGATCCTTTGCTCCGGTAAGAGAAATACTTAGATGAACAATTATGGGTTAGTCAGTAAGAAACAAATAAATGGCCAACAGCTTCTTAATTAATATAACCTCATGTGTGTTATTTGGGGACAGCAACTGTGGCAGAGCCCAAGTAGCTGGTGGGGGTGGGGAAACTAAGCGGCTAGAAGAGGAAAAGTCTTCACCGCAATGTATGGTAGTCAAATTGTGGGATTCAATTTCCACATAGAATGACAAGAGCAGAGCTTCTTGGTAGCAGCATTTTTCTCAGGTGGGCTTTGTTTTGCTAGCGACCAACAGAGACTCATGCAGCTCTCTTAAGGAAGTCTTCCTGACTCAGCATAAGCAAAAAACAAAAACCAACAAGGTTCTTTTAAGAGGCTCTGATAACAATTGAAAGGTGTGTATGTACAGCTGGAAGTCGCAGTGACCACATTTCCAAGTTGGCAGCTTTTGCTTCATGTCAGCATAGACTGTTACAGTGACCTGGAGTCAAACTTATGCCTGCCATGTTGGTCATGTTGGAAAAACTGCAGTTTAAACAGCTACAGTTTTATCAGATAAGACACATGTCCCCCAAAAACCATAAAGATTTACAGTAAAGTCAGATTCAGCAGAAAAAATCCTCTAAATA
>NW_024430372.1:0-4203 GCF_017639785.1 Mesocricetus auratus
GAGACTTGCTTTGAGTTCTTTGTAAATTTTGGAGATCAACCCTCTGTCAGATGTGGGATTAGTGAATATTTTTCCCATTCTGTGGGCTGCCTTTTTGTCTTGCTGACTGTGTCCTTTGCCTTACAGAAGCTTCTCAGTTTCAGTAGGTCCCATTTATTAATTGTTGATCTCACTGTCTGTGCTACTGGTGTTATGTTCAGGAAGCTGTCTCCTGTACCAATTCGTTCAAGGGTACCACCCACTTTGTCTTCTAAGAGGTTCAGTGTGGCTGGATTTATGTTGAGGCCTTTGATCCATTTGGACTTAAGTTTTGTGCATGGAAATAAACATGGATCGATCCGCATTCTTCTACATGCCAGTCTCCAATTATGCCAGCACCATTTGTTGAAGATGCTTTCTTTATTCCATTGTATATTTTTAGCTTCTTTGTCAAAGATCAGATGTTCGTACTTGTGTGGGTTAATACCCGGGTTTTCAATTCGATTCCATTGGTCTACCTGTCTATTTTTGTGCCAATACCAAGCTGTTTTCAGGACTATAGCTCTGTAATAGAGCTTGAGGTCAGGGATGGTGATGCCTCCGGATGTTGCCTTGTTGAACAGGGTTGTTTTGGCTATCCTGGGTCTTTTGTTTTTCCATACAAAATTGATTATTGTTCTTTCAAGGTCTGTGAAGTATTGTGCTGGGATTTTAATGGGGATTGCATTGAATCTGTAGATTGCTTTTGGCAGGATTGCCATTTTTACTACATTGATCCTACCTATCCAAGAGCATGGGAGATCTTTCCATTTTCTGAGGGCTTCTTTAATTTCTTTCTTTAAAGATTCAAAGTTCTTACAATACAGGTCTTTCACTTGTTTGGTTAGCATTACCCCAAGGTATTTTATGTTGTTTGTGGCAATTGTAATGGGTGACATTCCTCTGATTTCTCTTTCAGCCCTTTCATCATCTGTATATAGTAGGGCTACTGACTTTCTTGAGTTGATCTTGTAGCCTGCCACTTTGCTGAAGGTGTTAATCAGCTGTAAGAGTTCCCTGGTAGAGTTCTTTGGGTCATTGATGTAAACTATCATATCGTCTGCAAACAGTGAAAGTTTGGCCTCTTCCTTCCCAATTTGTATCCCTTTGATCCCCCTTTGTTGTCGTATGGCAATAGCTAGAACTTCAAGTACCATGTTGAAAAGGTATGGGGAGAGTGGACAGCCTTGTTTTGTTCCTGATTTTAGAGTAATTGCGTTGAGTTTCTGTCCATTTAGTTTGATGTTGGCTGTTGATTTACTGTATATAGCTTTTTATATGTTTAAGTATGTCCCTGTTATCCCCGATCTCTCCAAGACCTTTATCATGAAGGGGTGTTGGATTTTGTCAAAGGCTTTCTCAGCATCTAGTGAGATGATCATATGATTTTTGTTTTTCAGCTTGTTTATATGGTGGATTACGTTGATGGATTTTCGTATGTTGAACCATCCCTGCATCCCTGGGATGAAACCTATTTGATCGTGGTGAATGATTGTTTCGATGTGTTCTTGGATCCGATTTGCCAGTATTTTATTGAGTATTTTTGCATCAATGTTCATGAGGGATATTGGTCTGAAGTTCTCTTTCTTAGTTGTATCTTTGTGTGGCTTGGGCATCAGGGTTATTGAAGCCTCATAGAAAGAGTTTGTCAACACCCTTCTGCTTCTATTGTGTGGAACACTTTGAGAAGAATTGGTATAAGCTGTTCTTTGAATTTCTGGTAGAATTCTGCACTGAGGCCATCTGGGCCTGGACTTTTTTTGGTTGGGAGACTTTTGATGACAGCTTCTATTTCCATAGGGGTTATAGGTGTATTTAAATTGCTTATCTATTTATGATTTAGTTTTGGCAAATGATAGCTGTCCAGGAAGTCATCCATTTCCTTTAAATATTCGATTTTGTGGAGTACAGGTTTTCAAAGTATGACCTAATGATTCCCCTGATTTCCTCGGAGTCTGTTATGTCCCCCTTTTCATTTCTGATTTTGTTAGTTTGCGTGTTCACTCTCTGCTGTTTGGTAAGTTTAGACAAAGGTTTGTCTATATTGTTGATTTTCTCAAAGAACCAACTCTTCGTTGCATTGATTCTTTGTATTGTTTTCCTGGTTTCTACTTTATTGATTTCAGCCCTCAATTTGATTATTTCCTGGTGTCTACTCCTCCTGGGAGAGTTTGCTTCTTTGTGTTCTAGAGCTTTCAGCTGTGATGTTAATTCTCTGGTATAACTGTTCTCCTGTTTCTTCATGTGAGCACTTAGTGCTATGAACTTTCCCCGTAGCACTGCTTTCAAAGGGTCCCATAGGTTTGGGTATGTTGTGTCTTCATTCTCATTGAATTCGAGGAAGTCTTTAATTTCTTTTTTTATTTCCTCTTCGATCCAGGGATGGTGCAGCTGAGCATTATTCAATTTCCATGAGTTTGTAGGTTTTCTGCGATTTGTGTTGTTGTTGAATTCTAATTTTTAAAGGATGGTGGTCTGATAAGATGCATGGAGTTATTCCAATTTTTTTGTAGCTGCTGAGGTTTGATATGTTGCCAAGTATGTGGTCGATTTTTGAGAAGGTTCCATGTGGTGGTGAGAAGACAGTATATTCTTTTTTATGTGGATGAAATGTTCTATAGATATCTGTTAATCACAGTTGGGTCATTACTTCTATTAGACCCTTTGCTACTTTGTTGAGTTTTTGTCTGGTATTCCTGTCTAGTGGTGAGAGTGGTGTGTTGAAATCTCACACTATAACTGTGTGGGGCATTAGATGAGATTTAAGTTCTAATAATGTTTCTTTAACGACTGTGGATGCCTTTGTATTTGGGGTATAGATGTTCAGGATAGACACTTCATCTTGGTGGGTTCACCTGTGATGAGTATGTAATGACCTCCTTCATCTCTTTTGATTGATTTTATTTTAAAGTCCAGTTTGATAGATATTAGGATTGCTACCCCTGCTTGTTTCTTGGGTCCATTTGATTGAAAAATTTTTTCCCAACCTTTAACTCTCAGGTAATGTCTGTCTTTGAGGGTGAGGTGTGTTTCTTGTATGCAGCAGAAGGAAGGGTTCTGTATTCGAATCCATTCTGCTAGTCTGTGTCTTTTTTTTTATTTTCCATTTTAAATTTAGATAAGAAACAAGGTTGCTTCACAAGTCAGTTCGAGGTCCCTCTCCCTTTCCCTCCCCTCCTCCCGTGCCCTCCCCCCCATCCCCTTCGTTATCTCCTCATTCCCCCAAGGTGAGGCCCTCCATGGGGGTGTCCATAGTCTGTCATTTCATATAGGGCAGGGCCTAGACCCTTCCCCAAGAGTTCAGGGTGAGAGTGCACCTCACATTGTTCTATGGGAGTCCAGAGACCGTGTGTATACTTGGGATGGGTACTGATCTGCTGTCCAAGGCTCAATAGATTGCCTAGGCCTCCTCACTGACACCCAGATTCAGGGGGTCTTGATCAGTCCCATGCTGGATTCCCAGGCTGATGCCTGGGATTCAAGAGTTAACCTTTGTCTGGTCAGCTGATTCTGGGGGTTAAACCAGCCCAGTCTTAATCCCTTTGATCATCAGTCCTCCCTCTCTGATACTGGCTTTCTTGAGTTCAGCTCAGTACTTAACCAGCCAGTAAATGAAGTTTCTGTTTCCCAGACGCTCTGGCAATAGGATTGTAGGCTGGCACTCCCCAGATCTATGTCTAAAATCCATATATGAGAGAGTACATGCCATGTTTCTCTTTTTGTGACTGGTTTACCTCACTCAGGATGGTTTCTTCTAGTGTCATCCATTTGCCTGTGAATCTCATGATTCCATTATTTTTTTCTGCTGAATAGTACTCCATTGTGTAGATGTACCACAATTTCTCTATCCACTCTTCGGGTGAGGGACATCTAGGTTGCTTCCAAGTTCTGGCTATTACAAATAAAGCTGCTATGAACACAGTGGAACAGACATCTTTGTTATATGAATGGGCATCTTTTGGATATATGCCTAAGAGTGGAATTGCTGGGTCTTGTGGTAGGTTTATTCCCATTTTTCTGAGGAATCTCCATACTGCTTTCCAAAGTGGCTGAACCAGTTGGCACTCCCACCAGCAATGGAGGAGTGTCCCCCTGTCACCACATCCTCTCCAGCATAAATTGTCATTGGAGTCTGTGTCTTTTTATGGGTGAATTAAGGCCATTAATATTGAGGGATATTAATGA
>NW_024430373.1:0-1927 GCF_017639785.1 Mesocricetus auratus
AAGTTACAGGTATAGATGTGGAGGCAGCTTTGTATGATTAGTTTTCAAGAAGTTACACATGTAGTTTCTCTAACAGTGTAGCATCGTTAATTTTCAAGAAGTTATGCATATAGATTCAAACACAGGTTTGTATCAGGGTTAATTTTCTAGAAGGCACACGTGTACATTCTCAGTGTTGTTAAGTTAAATTTCAATTAGATACACGTGTAGAAACTCACACAGTGTTGTATCGATAATTTTCAATAAGTTACACCCATAGGTTCTAGCACAGTGTTGAATCATTAGTTTTCAAAAGTTACAGGTGAGGATTCTCACAAAGTGTTGTACCGTTACATTTCAAGGAGTTATGTTTATACTCACATTGTGCTGTATCGTTAGTTTTCAATAAATTACGAATATAGGTTCTCACACAATGTTGTATCGTTTGTTTTCAAGATATTAGTCACATAGTTTCCCACATAGAGTTGTTTCGTTTATTTTCAGTAAGTTACCCGTATAGATATTCAGGCAGCTTGGTATCGTTAGTTTTCAAGGAGTGACACATGAAGTGTCTCACACAGTGTTGTATCGTTAGTTTTCAAGAAGTTATGCTTATAAATTCTCACACAGTGCTGTGTGTATGGCTAGTTTTCAAGAAGTTACGCTTATAGATTCGCATACAGTGTTGTATCATTAGTTTTCAAGAAGTTAAACATGTAGATTCTCATACAGGGTTGTATAATTATTTTTTAATAAGTTACTCATGTAGATTCTCAGAGAGTGTTGTGTCCTTTATTTTCAAGAAGTTACTCATATAGATTCAAACACAGTGTTGTATCATTACTTTTCAATAAGATACACTTGTATAAACTCAGATTTGTATCGTTAGTTTTCAAGTAGTTACTCATGTAGTTTATCACACAGTGTTGTATCGATGTGCAGGCAGCTTTTTATCGTTAGATTTCAAGAAATTACACATGTAGTTTCTCACTGTGTTGTGTCATTAATTTTCAAGAAGTAACACATGTAGAATCTCATGTGTTTTCACACTTTTGAAAACTAACATGTGTAGATTCTTACACAGTGTTGTATCATTAGTTTTCAAGGTGTTGCACGTGTAGATTCTCAGACAGTGCTGAGGCCTTTATTTTGAAGAAGTTACGCATATAGATTCAAACACAGCATTGTATTGTTTCTTTTCAATAAGATACACGCTTAGTTTCTCCTCATTGTTTTATCATAATTTTCAAGAAGTTACACTTCTAGATTCTCAGACAGTGTTGTGTCATTAACTTTCAATAAGTTACACGTGTACATTCTCAGATAGTGTTGTATCGTTATTTTTCAAGAAGTTTCACGTGTGGAATCTCACACAGTATTGTATCCTTAATTTTCAAGCAGTTACACGTGTAGATTGTCAGACATTGTTGTTTCATTAAATTTCAATTAGTTACTCGTGTAGATTCTCGCACAAAATTGATTAATTATTTTTCAAAAAGTTACACATATATATTCTCTGACAGTGTTGTATCGTTAGTTTTCAAGACGTTTCACGTGGAGATTCTCAGACAGTGTTGCGTCCTTTATTTTCAAGAAGTTAGGCATATAGATTCAAAGACAGGGTTGTATCATTACTTTTCAATATGATACACGTGTATTTTCTCACATAGTGTTGTATCATTAATTTTCTATTAGTTACATGTGTAGCTTCTCAGACAGTATTGTTAAGTTAAATTTCAATTAGATACACGTGTAGATACTCACACAATGTTGTATCATTTGTTTTCAAGATGTTAGTCACATAGTTTCCCACATAGTGTTGTTTCCTTTATTTTCAGTGAGTTACCCCTTATAGATGTTCAGGCAAATTTGTATCGTTAGTTTTCAAGAAGTTATGCTTATAAATTCTCACACAGTGTTGTATGTATAGTTAGTTTTCAAGAAGTTA
>NW_024430374.1:0-32528 GCF_017639785.1 Mesocricetus auratus
CTGCTGCAAGCTGGCTAGTCTTAACCCTCCTCCAAAACTGCTTAGCTAGTGCTTTAAGAAACACTCCTAAACAGCTCAGATCATTCCGTGCAATCCCCAACAGACTAGGGTAGGGTGCACATGATCCTGGCTTGTTTTTCCTTACCTTTTAAATCCAATAGAAGTTGAACTGAGAAGTATACTGTGATGGCAAAATTTCTTCAATTGGCTAGTCATATTAATTCATATAAAAACTAACAGTGTAGCAAGGCTTGATCAGATATTCACGGCATAGTATAGATACAAGGTGGATGTGAGCAACCTGGCAAACTGAATATATAGTCACTAGAGGAGCCTACACAACACTGTACTTTGGGTTCTTATTATTCATACAGGACACAAACCTGCCTGTGTTCGAGTCCTAAACACCTAATTCCTCTTATAAACAGAAAAAATATTTTCACAGGAAACAAATGCACACTACAGAGGGCCTACATCCTGCAGAGTTATTAACCCATGTGGGAGATTCTAAAGCATTTGCAACCTTTAGTTGGAATAAAGAAGGGCAGCAAATTTTGCTTTGTGTCCCATGAGAGATTCCTGGATAGGGGAACCTGACTTCTGCTGAGTTATGAGGAAAACTGGTTATCAGGGAGGACAAGTTCATTCCACACGACATCAGCGGGCCCTTCCCTGAAATTCCATTGAGTCCTGGAGACCATGGAATCCTGTGAGGTCACATGTGTTATAGCAACACCAACCTCATTTAGAGGGGAGACAAACCAGAGAGGGGAGAAGAAGGCTGATCTTCAGCCTCAGTTTTAACTCTCAAAGAAGAAAAGGTTTAAATGCAAGTACAGCAAATACTAGGCTGAAGATTGGAAGCACCCTGGAGAAGGCTTTGTTTAGCTTGACTACAAGATGGATGTATTTTCTGTATATAGCGTGTGGCCATACTGTTATGTGTGAAATGTGATTGTGAATGTCTGAATATGAACTACTTGTATTGCTTTGTACAAGAACAAAAGGATACTTAGATTGCTTTCTATATAGTTAAGGAGTTACCTAAAATCCTTTGGATTGCCAAAGAGAAGCTCCAGCCAGTCAGTGTCTTATGTCCTCAGAGACAGTATGTGGAAAAGTAACAGAAGACTAAAACAAGTCCTAATAGCCAAAGAAATCTGAAAGGATGATTCTATAGAGTTAAGCTTAGGAGTGGATACAGGAATTTCCCTAAATTTTATGGTTGGAAAAAGAAATCTTGAGAAAAATGTTTTTGAGAAACAACCTCAGGGAAACTACTGCCTGTTATAACCCACCTATAAAGGAGTCAATATGGATACAAATTAGGCCATGTGAGCTAAGATACAAAGAGGCCTTGTAAGCTAGTCAAACCTATTTAGATTGGATTACAGACCGGTTTAAAGAAAATACTCCAAAAATTCAAGTAATTTTGAAAAGTGTTTGGGACATAATATAGTTTGCAATCTTTGAGTGATTTTTCAGAAGTTGTTGGGAAATATTCAATGGTTACATCCATGTATAAGGGTATCTACTAGTGATTTAAGTAATGATCCCAATTCACCTAGACAGTAAACTAAGGAGGGAAGACAAATTCTTCTACAGTTACAGTATAGTGAAGCATCAACAGAAGTTACCAAACAGTTCAAACAAAATAGATATCTTATCTCAGGTAGAGAGAGCTCTGCCATCTCATAAATTTCAACATTGAAATGGCAGAAGTATGGAATGACAATTTGGTTTAACTAGAGACACTGCTCATTAAAACTGTCAAATAATGAAGTACACCCACAGTACTTATCTCTAACTACTTTAAAAATAAGGCCTCCAGGCCTACTTCCTCATTACTTATGGCAAATGATTGGGACTCATATTACACAATTTGGCAAGTTAAAATATATGTATGTGGAAGTTGATAGGTATTCAGATTACTTGACGGCCACTACACAAACAGGAAAAGCCACAATACATGTGACAAAGGATAAAACAAGAGGGGAGTAATGTTCACAGTCCCCAAATGAATCATTAAATCATGCACTCCTTATTTTAATTTTTTCATTGTTGATGTCACTGAGCAAACTTCCACTGATAGACTCTGGCATGATGGAACCCAAGCAACATTTGCTCAGATCAAAAGGAGATATCCATGTACTAGAGGGCAGAGAAGAACTGATTCTAACCTAATTTGTGGTCGAGGGTGTGTTTTTCTTTTCTTACAGGAAATGAATAATGTTCATTTGCTACAAAACATTAGGTAAGATACACGTTGCAGAGAAAATCTGGATGTGAGTCTGGGGGTGCCTGCCCAAGCTTGTTTCAGTTTGATCCTGTGAACCAGAGTTCCTAACCATTGATGTAATTCAATCTACAGCCCAAGGAAGAAAGGAAACAGTTTATTGAAGCTTTACTCTTTATCAATAGGCCTACTGCATTAACTTCCCAGACCAGTGAGTTTTCATCCTGGAGCTGACAAATAACTTCACACACATTGAAATAAAGAATTCATTTTGGCATTTTTCCCTTTGGGGAAAAAGGACCCACCCCTTTAAAAAATACTGGACACTGGTGTGGACCATAATGTGAGACAAAATCCCCTTTTCAGGTTTGTACTGGACATAGTCACTAAAAAATATTTTGGAATGGTGAAATATCAGAGTTGGTGGTTCCTGTTCCTGGAATTTCATTTATGCCAGTGTATTAATCCCGAGAATTGCAACTTGTCCTAACCTGGCGGAAGTCAGACTTTGGCATCACTCCTGTGGTGATTGTTGTTAAGAGAAGCTTTCCTTGAGAGGAGCCTTCTCGCCCGCCTGGTTCCAAATCCGCATCAGTCCCAAATAAACACACAAGAGGCTATATTCATTATGAAGCTGTTGGCCTTGCTTTTTTCTTACTGGCTAGCTCTGACTTAAGTATTTACCCCATAATTGTTAATCTAAGTATGTTTCTTACCGGAGAGGTTTCCGAGCTTCCTACCCCAATGGCGGTTACATCTCGACTCTCTTCTTGGAATACCGCCTAACCTTACCGGCAGGTAGGAGGTGCTGGTTCCTGGTGGCAGGAATCGTGCCTTGCCGAGCGAAGTGGTGAGGAACTTAGCGAAAGGAGAGTCCACGTGTACCTGGTCGGGCCGAGAGAAGCCGCTTTTCTGGGTGCCTGGGTCCGGATTCCAATCCTACCGCTGCCACCAAACTGTAGGCTTTAATGGACACCAGAGGAGCAGTTTTCAGTGGCCGAACTGGAAGCCGAACTCCAGGAAAAGAGAGCGAGACTTCCTGTGTGCTGTCTTTTATGCCTTCCCCCGTAACGCCCCTAGCCATGCCCAAAAGTGGGCATGGCTAGTGACGTAGTTCCGCCTACGTATGTATACGTCTTTAGTCCTGCCTAAAGTGGGTGTGGTTAGCGGTGTGGTAAACTGCCCTTTTACTACCTCATCTGTATGCGCTTCTAATAAGTCACATGTTTAATGGCGGCATCAGATTTCCTCCTACAATTCCCTTTTAGTCTAAAAAAGGACAACTAACTTGTGTCCATGAACAAAATGCATCAAACTTCTATCTAAACTTATCTGAAAGAAACACCCAAATATGAACACCTCCTTCCAATCCCAACTCTAAAATAATTGAAAACTAACACTAACAGGTGTAAACTATCTTATAATATCAATAGTAGGGAGAGGGGGCGTAGAATTCTCAAAACTACTTCCTGCTGAGATGGGACGATGATAATCTCATGGGGACCTGTGAAAAGAAAATGTTAGTATAACAAAATCTCAGTAGATCAGACAGTCTCAGTCTAGCAGGAGATGCTTGATTGAAGTTCCTGACTAGGGTTCTAGTGTTGATTGAAGCTCTTATCTTGAAGCTCTGGTCAGATTGTAGAAAATGTGCTGTTTCAGGTTCTTGGTCAGGAGATGTGTAGAGTGATGTAGTTTCAAGCCAGTTTCAGGATAGTGCTTGTCAGGTGGAGTCAATGATGTGGGGCAATTCAGATGCCTCCAGTCGAATCAGGTGAAGTCAAGGAAGTGGATCCTCATTCTCTTTCTGAAGCAGTTGAAAATTGCTGTCAGGAAATCCCTTGTTCTCTGGAAAACTCAAACATTAATGTTAACAAAGAAATATTTTAACTTTCATATGTATGCATACCGGAAGAGGTGACAATAGGTAAGATGGAAAACCTGGAGGAAATTAGACTGTTCAGAAAAAGAAATCCACAGATAACAGTCCCTCATTTTATTTCTTCTGTCTTATATCAATGGCTCTTTGATATAATACAGAAATTCTGAATTGTATTTAAATAATATGCTTGCTGGAGTCTTCCTGACTCGGCATAAAAAGAAAAAGAAAAAGAAAAAAAACCAACAAGGTTGTTTAAGAGACTCTGCTAACGATTGAAAGGTGTGTACGTACAGCTGGAAGTGGCAGCTTTTGCTGGATGTCAGCATGGACTGAGGCGGTAAGCTGAAGTCACGCTTACGCCCACCATCTTGACGGAAAAACCGGCAGTTTAAAACAGCCGCGGTTTTACAGATAAGACACGTGGCCAGAAAAACATAAAGATTTGCAGTAAAGTCAGACTTGGATGAAGAAAATCTCTAAAGGTTTACAGTGTGTTTAAAAATATACGTGAGATTGAGAGAGAAAATAAAACAGCAAAGTGTTAAATAAATACAAAAGCCGGCGTTGTGGTAGCGCACGCCGGTAGGATTTAATCCAGAGGCAGAGGCAGGCGGATTTCCAAAGAGAAATCCTGTCTCAAAGAAAAATAAATAAAAGTAAAATAAATAAAGTAATAATAGATAAATAAACAAGCCAGGTAAAGATGGAAATCACACAGAGAGTCTGGATACTGTACGCTATTGTGTTTTTCAGTTTTTTCATTGCTAAAGAAGGAGCAACTGCTAAAGTACACTTGATTATAAATGCTGCTGAATTAATTCAACTTATATCTTTTGAAAATGCCTTGACCTCAAAATTTAAGTATAAGGATATGTTACTCAGAAAAGGAGTTTTCATTTATGTTTCCACAGAACATAAAAAGCTGAGGATTTCTTCCAGACTTCTGTGGTTTGACGAACCAAGACCCCCAGAAGCAGTGGACCAGGTGTTCCAACTATTGAGACAGCTAAGATAATGCAGCTTTGCAGACCCCGAAAATACGGACTTATAAAGCTTTCTGAGTTTTGTCATGATCCCCATGGTATAAACAGCGCCCCCTTCCAGCAGGAAGCAGTTTGGAATGAGCGACGTCCCAATTCCCATCTTGTTTATAAATCTTTGTTTTCATTTAAATGGGATTGTTTATAATTGGCTAGTGATCACAGCCAATCTTTTTTAATGGTAAAAAAGGGAATTATGGTATGGGTATTGTTTTTCATTTATTGATACAAATTCAAGGTCAATTTTGTGATGCTTATATTTCTCCTCTTGATTAAGTATTGTGCTTATACTGATCTTTTACAACGTAATGCATAATTGAATACAGACTATAGATAGTTACTTATAATAGAATTTCTAGTTACATAAGTTAGGTTTCTAGATATACAGAAATATATTTGAGATGGACAGTCTTCAAACCTCTCAAAGACCTTCAGAACATGGCATTTAAAATGGTTTAGGGTTTGTCTTGACAATGAGAAATGTCTGCTCCTGGCAGCACCAATTACGTCTGAGAGGAAGATGGGCATCGAAGAAGCTCGTTATAAAGTTTGCTTTCAACATGGCAAGATTAGACATTTGGGCAAGAAACTGCTCTTGCCTAGATTGTTTGACTGTTGTTGTATCATCTGGACATGCAGGACCCACAGGAAAGTGACTACTGAACTCAGTCTTACAGGGTTCCTGCTTGATGAAGAGTCTACGAGACTTTCTGCAGGACAAAGAAAAATGACTGACAGACCGCCAACGCAGATGGACAGTTTGAAATTTCCTGCTTTGCTGAGAAGTGTTCCAGACACATTGTGGCCTATGGGCTGAAGATGGATGCCCCAACGTTACAGAGGAACTTCGGGTGACTGTCCAGGCAGTAAGATGTCTCTGTCAATCCTAGTGTTTATATATTATCCTTCTGTGGTCTTTGATGGAGTTGAAGACAGATAGTTATAATTATAGTTTTCCTTAGTTATGATAAAAGATAAGCTACATATAGGACTTTGGACTCACAAGGATGGGATGGATGATATTTTCTTTAAATCTTGCTAAAATATTGTAACTATGTTCTTACTTGATAACTGTTCTGTCATATACAATTTGACTATGTTAAAATTAAGACCTTTCTTTTGTTTAAACAGAAAAGAGGAGATGTTGGGGAAGTCCTGTTATTTGCCTGTGCATTTGTCAATAAAGTACTGTCTGGCCAATAGAAAACCTAGATAGGAGGGACTAGGAGTCGAGGAGGATTCTGGGAAGGGGAAAACACAGGAGAGTCAACATGTAACGTCATTAGGGGTAGGAAGCCTGGAACTATTCTCCGGTAAGAGACATACTTAGATTAACAATTATGGGGTAATTACTTAAAGCAGAGATAGCCAGTAAGAGACAAACAAGGCCAACAGCTTCATAATGAATATAGCCTCCTGTGTGTTAATTTGGGACTGATGCGGATCTAGAACCAGGCTGGCACGGCAGAGCCCAGGCGACTGGCGGGGGATAAACCAAAGCGGCTAGCAAAAGAAAAAGCTTCTCATAACAGATTGTAGTTATTGCTGTTGCTGCTACAGCATGCATTGTGTCTATGACTGCTATCTCACAGACTGTAACTAGAGTCAATATAGTGTATAAACCATCAGTAGACATAAAAGTGGCTCTCAGCTCTCAGATCACCTTCAATATCTTAGTCCAGGTAGGAGTTTCAAATCTTGATCTACAAACATCCTTAAACCTGTTTGCTATCCCTGATGCACTATTTTGTTACCCCTGTCAAAGTTTATATGCATCAATTGACCAATCAATTTATTAGGATATATGAGTCCTAGGATCACCCATCCTCTGTAGACATTATCTTTAGGGGATCCCAGATGGCAGACTACTTAACAAAAGAAAGGGACTTTACACGACTACTTAATGTTTATATTAAGAAGGATATATCTCCTAAAATGGATATATCTCTCTGATACTGAAATGAAAATGATATTTTATCCTTTCATGTGCAGTCAATTCATTATTAAGGGACAGTGAAGATCTTGGAAAGTGTTGGAATATTTACTTCATACTGTAGATGACTGAAGAGTTGCATTAGCTTATCATATGGGAGAAATCAAATATGTACTTCACCAACATATATTAAAGTTTGTAGAAGAAACAGAGATAATCTTTTAAAAATATATGATTGGAACTTATTTCTGATGCACTCTTGGTATTCACAGATAAATCATTCAATGAAACTTCAGCTATCTATATCAAGGGTAAACCTGTAATTATTAAAAGGTAAAAAGAAATTTCTGCACACGAGGTAGAAATTATAGCAGGTATTGCTGCCCTTGAACAAATACCTAATGTGTTTAATCTTACAGATTCAAAATATTTAGTTCATTTATTTTCTGATATAGAGCCCAATCTTATTCTTGGAATTTCTAAAATTTTATGACTCTTGTTTCAGTTGCAAAATTTAATTCAGTCAAGAAAGAAAAAATTATAGGACATACCAGAGGATATATTGACCTGCCGGGTACATGTGCTATAGGAATGCAATAGCAGATTTACTAACAAAGGAAACCTTAATTGCTAGTATGTTGGAACAAGCATTAGAAAGTCATGCTTTACATCATCAGAATGCACTGGCATTCAGAAGGATGTTCAATTTCACTCAAAATCAGGATATGATAATTGTGAAGATCAGTGAACTTTGCCCTGATGTATATCAGTCATTAAAATGGGAGTTTATCCAAGGAGCCTTAAGGCTCAACTTTTGTCGCAAATGTATGTAATTCATATCCAATGATTTTGAAAAAAATGGTTTATGTACATGTTACTGTAGACTAATTGATGAGACGGTTTAAGATGTCATACAACAACTCTTTTATATAGTTCTTGTTGGTTTGCCAAAAGTAATTAAAACTGATACTCCTCCAGCTTATATTTCTAATGCTTTTGCTAAGTTTTGCATTGAATAGTGTATAGAATGCAACACGAATTCCAAACATCCCCCAAGGAGAGGCATGCATAGAAAGGACTCATCAAAATGTTAAGGTACAACTTCAAAGAGGAAAATGAGGTGGTCTTTACTATTCAACTCATCAATTATTAAGCCATGATTTAGTTACCAATAATCACATCAACACAGAGGAGAAATGATGCATTGCTATGCAGAAATATTGGGCAACCCCAGCAGTTGACTGTTACTCCTTTACTGGTGTGGAATGTTCTTTTAAATGCTGCTGGAAAGCGCCAGATGAGCTCGGGTATCTGTTCCTTGAGGGGGCAGAAAATGCAGGTTGGGTGAAGCCTCTGCCATAAAAGGGAGGTGCAGGTGGGGAGAGGCCACTTCCAGTCCAATCTGTGTTCAGTAGGACCTGTACAAGCCCTGCCCTCAGGGTGCCAAGGGATGGCCCTCCCCTGGCTTCAACTCAGTTCAGACTCTACCCTTACAAATCCTGCCAATTCCCCTGAGTGTCCCCTATTCCTCCCCTTCCTGCCCTCCTGATCTTGGAAGAGCATCCCCTTGCTCACCATGCTGTGGCTTCTGTGCTCATCCGAGCTCCCCTCACATCCCCTACTGCAGCACACACAGCACAGCAATCTATCCCCTAGTGCCTGTCCTGCTGTAAAGCCAAGCCTGCAGCAAGGCTCTAGGAAGTGTCCTGTGAGACCTGTGCCTGGCACACTGGCCTAGTGTCTCTGATTGGCTGGCGAGGCTTGATTGACAAGAGCACTTCCTTAAGGGTTAGAATGTTCTTAAAGACATAGCACAGGGTTCCCTGTCCCTGGCTTCTGCTCCAGACCAGGGCCTTTTAGAGATTTGCAGAGACACTGATTTCAGTATCACTCAATCCTGTCTCAGGAGATGACACAGCTCTCCTCCGACAGTTCACAGGTTGATCCTCTTCCTCCTCCTCCACACCATGCCCAGCTTGCACAGACTGTTACACAGTGATTTTTAGGACACGAAGGAAGATGTTTCTGCAAGGTAGTGGTTATGCACTCCTTTAATCCCACCCACAGGGAGCCAGAGGCAAGCAGATACCTGTGAGTTCGAGAGCAGCCTTGTCTATAGAGTGAGTCCAGAACAGCCTCCAAAACAATACAGAGAAACCCTGCCTAGAAAAACCAAAAAAAAGCCAGATGTTTGTGACAAGCAGTCGCTGTGTAAGCCTTTAATCCTACCACTCAGGAGGCAGAGCAGAAAGATTTTGTGAGATTGAGACCTGCCTTGTTTACAAGAACTAGTTACAGGACAGGGTCCAAGGCCCCGGAGAAACCCTGTCTTGGTCTTCAGTTCACAAGCTTACTTGAAAGAAATGGGTTCTAATGCTAGTAAAGGAATAAACTCAGTAGCCAGAGCTAGGTTAAGCAGGCAAAGAGAGAGCTCTCCTTCAATATCCCTTGCATATGTACACCGCCGCCAAAATGTGTGACCCAGATTACAGATGGATTCTCGCATTGTTTTTTAATTTTTTGAGACAGAGTTTATCTGTGTAGCCCTGCATCACATTCAGTTGACCACGCAGGGCCTCCAACTCAGGAAACACAACTGATTCATTCTTCTGAGAACTGGGATTAAAGATGTGCACCAACACCAAGCTGGTACAGGTGGATTTTATCACCTTCAAAGATCTAGATTATAGAAATGTGTCACGATTTTAAAACCTTTAATAAGAAAATGCCTTCTGGGAGGTGGTACAGATGCCCTAAATCCCAGTACTTGGGAATCAGAGGCAGATGGATCTCTTTGAACTCATGACTAGCCTTGTCTACAAACTGATTTCCAGTTCTGGCTCCATATCTACTGAGAAATTCTGTGTGGAAAATCCCCCAAAGAAACAAACAATAAAAAAACAAACAAAAAATCCCCACCTTATTGAGATTTAGGTAATTCAAGTGATAGTCAGTTTGACTTCCTAGAAGAGCCATCATAACAACTAACACAGAAAAAAATGAGAAAGGTTACTTACCTTATGTGACAAGGAGCCCATGGGTGTAATTTCTAAAGCAATTCTAGTCCTAAACAAGGAAAGCATGGGGATTTTACTTGGGAGTCCAGAAATGTTCCTGTGGAATTTCACCCAATTCTGAAGCATAGTCAGGAAACATATCAACTTCTACACATGATCACAATGTAAAAGATGTAATAATAACAAATATTTTTATCTCATGGGTCACCAAACCACAAGGAACTGCATTGAATGTTCACAGTTAGGATGGAGGAGAACCACTGATCTAGAGGCTACTGGGTGAGGTCCTATGGTGCTGGAGGGAAGTAGTAGTTTATTTCATGCTGGATAAACTGAGTCCAAAAGATACAAATTCAAGAGCTTCTTGCTAAGAGGCAGAAAGTCAAGAAGCAGAGCTGTGGCCTCTCCAATCCAGTGACAAAGAAAGGCAGGGATGACCCTTCCACAATACTTGTGGTCCCTGACAAGACCGGCACTTGACAGTAGAAGCCTGTCTCCTTAGCCAGGTCATTGACCTTTTCTGAAGCTTGGTTTTTCTCATTCTCCAAGCACTACATGTCCTACATGACCTGCTTATGTTCCACCTTCAGCTTTTTATATCAAGGATTTAGCCCATGGTAGGGCCAGGGCCAGCAACCAAAGAAATCCATGAATACAGACCTTCAAGGAGCACAAACAATATCATGACATTTTTCCTTTTTTGTCTAAAATAAAAAGTTATAATTAATAAAACAAAAACTTATTATAATGAGTTCAATAACTATCTACAATATATACAGGCAATAAATGAATCAACAGTGTCTAGCCCATTAGCATTTGACTAATTCAGAAAGAAATACTCCAGTTTCCATCCTACTTTGTTCAGTCCAAAAAGTTGTACCTAATTTGCTTTCTTTTCTAACTTGCATTATCAAAATTATGTTTTCCTCTCTCAACTTTATGAACTTTACATTTCTTAACTGAATTTATTTTCTGAATCTGATAAAAAGAAAAAACTTTAACTGTCACTATGAAGTCTTCAATTCCATCAGAGAACCAAGAAGGAAATAATATTTCCAGAGTTAGCAGCAAGTGTTAGCAACTGAGTTCCAAAAAATGTGATAGTTGACCAAAACTGCTGGCTGCCTGGACAGTCACTGAAGGACTTTCTGTAACCTCAGGTCATGCATCTGTGGTCTACCCCCTTAGAATATATGACAGACTTTTCTATGAGGCAGTATTTTTGAAGGACTTTCCCACCTTGTTTTAGAAGGTTGGCACTCACTCACTATTGTGTGTTGCTGGCCCAATTTAGACAGCACACTGTCAGCAGTTGAGGTAATAGCACTTTCTTTCCCAGTGGCTTATTTTGCTATAAAGAAAGTAAAGCTGATGCGTAGTTTCTTTAATGCCCTTCATCGGCTCTGAAGTGTATTGTTGCTGCCAGGATCAGACATATCTCATTTTCATAAAGAAACAACTGTGGGGTCACCAGAACTTGAGCAGAGTCCCACTTCCACATGAGCCTGGGAGCAGGCAGCTGTAAGACAATGTTTACTAAAAACATGTTTACTAAAAAAATACAATGTCTGGGACAATAAGTTCCTGAAAAGGGCTGGCCCATGGGAACCACCCTGACCTTGACCTTTTCCAAAAACTAACCCTCTTCTGACACACCCAAGGAAGTTTCTGGTGTCAGTGCAGAACCAGCCAGTGGTAAGGAGAGAGCTGAAACTTTTCTGGAGGGAGGCCTTTCTTGGGAAGTTTTCTTGAGCCTTTTTAGGGCCTACTTAAAGTTTTCTTTACATCGTTGAATGAGTCTCTGTGTTATCAATTGCCGCATCCTCTTCGCAGCCTGTCTGAGAATATGCGGGGCTGGCGGCACAACAGTGATCCTCATCAAAAATGAACAAAACCCTTCCTTTCCCCTGGAGCCCTGGTCTCCAAAGGGAGGGATGCCACTGGGCAAACCTCTCCCTGTTCTAGTTTACCTTTTCCCATCCCCGGACTCCAGCCCCTCCCTTGCATCATCTGGGGGCCCCTGCTTTTGGACTTTGGTGCCTGGGTGGTGAGGACCACTCCCATTTCTTGCATGAGGCCCTGTCCCCAGAGTTTAATAGGGAGGCCAGACAAAACATATGGCTGAAAAAGCCCTGTGTGGCCCTCAGAGTCTTGCTACTTTAGGATTCTGAGGCTTTTTGGGGCACAGCCTGTCCTATTCCCTGGAGGGTCACTGTCCCCTCCTCTTTCAGCCAGGCAGGGGAGGGGGGCAAAATTTATCTGAGAGGACAAAAATATCCATCTTAGAATCTAAGACAACCTTGAAGGACTTGCGTTCTATCCTTAATGTAAGCTGGGGGCAGTTCTCCATAGTGGCTACCCAAAATGCTGCTGGGCAGGAACTTCCAAAACATTGGTTGTCCATTTTCTCTTTAATTTTTCGAGCCTCACAAGGAGCTGTAGGGAGGAGGAGTAACTGAGCAATTTGTTCTCCTGCTGTGATGGCAATAACCACACTCCCCACTGATGCCATTATTTTAATCTCCGCCTCACTATCCTGGTCTATAATACCAGGGTGTACCTGGATGCCTCAAAAAATAGGACTGGACTGTCCCAAGATTAGTCTGACCATGCCTGGTGGCAATGGCCCATGCACCCCAGTAGGGAGGTCCTGTATCCCCAATTCCGGTGTTAGGATTGCCCGGGTGGAGCGACCGAGGTCCAATCTTGCACTCCCTGAGGTGGCTTTATGGAGGTCTGAGATATGAAGGGGTTTCCCTGGGGGAGAAAATGAATCCTGCCACTGCCCAGAGCAGGAGTCATTGCGCTGTACACATTGGTTTTGGGGCCTTGGGGTAGGGCCCTCCTACAGTTTCCCTGATTATTATTAGCAGGAAAGAAATTTCCCTCCCAGTCAATTTTAGAGTAGCAGTCATTGTCCCAATGATATCCCCTTCAGCAATGGGAGCATAAACCAGGTCTCTTGAGACAGGTAGTACTATTTTGAGGGCACTCTCTATCGAAGTGTCCCTCCCTACCACAGCTGAAACATGTTTTTCTTCCTCCCAGAGTAGGTTTTTCTTTCCCCACTTGGGGCCGAATAGCAGCAGCTAACACTTGGCCCGGGATGAAGTTTCCATCAATGTCCCTACTTTTATTGTGATAGGGGCAAATGGCTTCCTTACAATATTTATTTGCATTTTCAAAAGCCGTCTGCTTGATGACTTCCATCACAGGCCCAATGGCCCCAAATATTCTATCTTTTTTTTTTTTTTGGTTTTTCGAGACAGGGTTTCTCTGTGGTTTTGGAGGCTGTCCTGGAACTAGCTCTTGTAGACCAGGCTGGCCTCGAACTCACAGAGATCCGCCTGCCTCTGCCTCCCAAGTGCTGGGATTAAAGGCGTGTGCCACCAACGCCCGGCCCCAAATATTCTTTCTGCTACCTGACTGAGACGGTCTATGAAGTCTTGGAAAGGTTCGGAGTGTCCTTGAAGGACTTTGGACAGATGATCCCCTCCTTCCTTGGAAGGCAATGCTTTCCAAGCCCCTTGGGCCACTGCTGCCACTTGGGAATAGACTGCGATGTCATATTGCATTTGTTGTTGAATGGTGGAATATTGACCACTCCCAGTAAGCATCTCCACACTTCTCTGGGGCTGTCCAGCCTGTGCATTTCTTTGGGCTGTCTGGCTGCATTTTTCCTGAAACTCACCCCTCCAAATCAAATAATCTCCCCCAGATAGATTTGCTCGGCAAACTGCTGCCAATCACTAGGTGTCAAATTAAGAGACGCAAAAGATTCCATTAAGAAAAGTGTAAAGGGAGCCTGTGCTCCATAATTTAAAGTTGCCTCTTTAAGTTGTTTTATATTTTTAAATCTTAAAGGGTTATGACGCCGAATGACCTGCCCAGAATTGTTTGGGTCTGGAGCTTCTATTACTGGGGCCACCACCAGGCAGTATTGGAGACCTCCTTTGGGTCTTCCATCGAGGTCCAAGAAGGACTGGGTTATATCATAGGAGGAGTCCCACTTTTCAGCAAGTAACTGTTCCTTCTCAGACTCTGACAAGCCTGAATCTAAGCTACTGCCATTTTCTAGGTCTGACAGAGAAGGATATAACCAATTCTGACCAGAGTCCTTCTTTTTGGGTTGTGCCTGGAGATATCTACACATTTTTTGTTGTTGCTAAGAGACTCCTCCTCATCCTCACTAACAATGGAGCCTCTAGTTTTGGTCAGGGTCTCTTCAGATGATTCATCCTCACTCTCTGCCCCTGAACTCAAGGAGGCTTGAGTCTCAGTCTCTTGTAACTCTAAAAAAGCCTCTTTTGTGTCCTGAACTCACTGGCAGTGACAAACCTTACCTGTCAAAAGTGCACCCCTCACTAATCTCCATAAGGAGAATGTGGTAGGGGGCAAGGACTCAGATCCTTCTTTTCGTAAAAGTCTATGAAGTTCTCGGCAAACCTCCTCCCAATCTGGGATATTTAAGCTTCCCCCAGTAATGAACTATGGACTTGCTTGTACGATTGATTTTAGAAAGGCTTCTAGGGTTTTAGAATCGACTGCAGTCCCATGTCCTTTCAGTAACTTTTTAAATTGATACTGTAATGATTCAAGCTTCCCGGAACTATTCCCCATCGTTACTTTACCCTGTCCACTTACCTTGCTTTCACAATCTCGGTGCGACCTCCGATTGCAGCATCTGCTGCACAGCCTGTGTCTGAGAATATGTGAAGGGTGTCCGTGATTGACAACACAGAGACTCGATCAACAGTGTAAAGAAAACTTTAAGCAGGCCCCAAAAAGGCTCAAGAAAACTAACCAAGAAAGGCCTCCCTCCAGAAAAGCTTCTGCTCTCTCTCTACCGCTGGCTGGTTCTGCTCTGACACCAGAAACTGACTTGGGTGTGTCAGAAGAGGTGGTTAGTCTTCAGATAAGGTCGACTTCAGGGTGGTTCCTGTGGGCCAGCCCTTTTCAGGAACTTATTGCCCTGGGCATTGTATTGTTTTTAGTAAACATGTTTTTAGTAAACATTGTCTTACAGCTGCCTACTCCCAAGCTGATGGGGAAGTGGGTCTCTGTTCAAGGTCTGGTGTCCCCACAATCAATCCCTGACACCCTATGCACATTCTTGGACACAGGCTATGCAGTGGGCATGGCAATTGGAGGTCCCACTGAGATGTGAAAGCAAGGTAAGTGGACGGGGTTGTCCCTTTTTCCAGCCAGGGACAGATGGGGGAAAATAGGAAAAGAAACGATGGGAAATAGTCCCTGGAAGGTTTTTTTCTTTGTTTGTTTGTTTGTTTGTTTTGGTTTTTACAAGACAGGGTTTCTCTGTATTGTTTTGGAGGCTGTCGGTCCAGTCCGGCATCAAACTCACAAAGATCTGCCTGCCTCTGCCTCCCGAGTGCTGGGATTAAAGGCGTGCACCACCACTGCCAGGCCGTCCCTGGAAGTTTAAATTACAGTATCATGTAAAAAACTTAACTTGAAGAACAGGGGACAACAACCATGGAAGGCTTTCTAAAATGGATTGAATGAGCGAGTCCATGGTTCATTACTGGGGGAGGCTTAAATTTCCCAGATTTGGAGGATGTTCACCATGACTTTCAGAGAGCCAGGTGTTGGTGACACACGCCTTTAATCCCAACACTGAGGAGGCAGAGGTAGGTAGTCTATAGAGTAAGTTCCAGGATAGTCACCAAAACAATAGCGAGAAACCCAGTCCTCAGAAAAAAAGTAAAAAGGAAAATAAAATTGAAAATAAAATAAAAAAATCTCCAGCCTTTTGCCTGATCCACCGAGGTCAGGAAAGTAAAGGGGAACTGAGAGATCTAAAAGGCTGGCCAGTAAGTAGGGCTATGCGGATGTGTTAAAAACGGGTACCAAGCTAGGGGTACCAGATTAAATCTCCAGGCCTTTACCCAATAAAGGTCAGGAAAGAGGGTAACCTGAGAGTTCCCCCTCAGTTGTGGGGCGAATTGGATTAAATATTAGGCCTTCCGTGACAAAAGGTCAGGAAAGCAAGGGGAACCTAAGAAGTCGCCCCCATTTGGAGGGTGGAATGGATTAACTCTCCAGGCCTTTGCCTGACAAAGATCAGGAAAGAAAGGGGAACCTGAGAGATCGCCCTCAGTTGGAGGGTGGATTGGATTAAATCTCCAGTAAGAAAGAAAAATTGAGAGATTGCCCTCAGGTGGATGGTGGATTGTGGAAGACTTAAGGATTTTTGCCAGATGGAATTTACTGAGTTGGAGGATGGATTGAAAATGGTGAATAGCTGGGTGTTGGCAGCACCCACCTTTAATTCCAGCATTTCTTTAATCCCAGCACTCGGGAGGCACAGGCAGTCAGATATCTTGAGTTCAAGGCCAGCCTGGTCTACAGAGCGAGTTCCAGGACATCCTCCAAACAATACAGAGAAACCCTGTCTCAGAAAACAATAGGTGAATCAAAAAAATTGGTAACAGTAAAGAGGTACTGGTATTAAGTAAAGAAAAGAAATGTCGTTGTATATGGAATGGAAATTTTTGCTTGCATTTAAGTTCTATTTTGTGATTCATCTCTAAAACTTTTGCCAAAAAGCCTGGACTCTCCACCTTGCATCTACAGAATTAAAAGGAGCAGGTACTGCTGTACCCACTGACTGTAGCTCAAATGGAGGAATGATGAGGGGCAGACAGGACTTTTTAACCTTTTTAGTTCAAGGATTGGCTGAGTTGTTCTTTTACAGATTTCAATTAATAGAAGTTTCAGCTCAATAGACTAACGCATCTAGGGAAAAGAATGACCGAAAGATGCACGTATAAACTGAATGGGCTATGTACACACCGGTATATATGAAATGTGATTGTGAATGGATGAGGTAAACTGCTTATCTGATTAAAAGATACTTTAAATCCCTTCAAAAATAATTAAAAAGCTACCTAAATTGCTTTAGATATAGCCAAAAGGAACATCCAGCCAGCTTGTTAATGTCTTAAGAGAAAAGTTAAGATGCAAATGAGGCTTAAGCCAGCTAGTGAGAGTTCTACAGGTTAGATTGGGAAAGACTGCTGGACAGACTTCAAAATAATTTTCAAAAGTTATCTGGGAAATTATATAGTTGACAATCTTGAGTGATTTTCAGAAGTTTTTGGAACACTTAATGGATATGTCCTTTTTAAAGAGCATTTACTAATAATCTAGATAGTGATCCCAATTCACCTAGATAGTTAATCAAGGAGGGCAGACATATCCTTCACTGTTATGGTCCAGCTTCAACAGTTCAAAAATTTTAGAAAATAAAAAAGGGGAGTAATGTCCCCATTCCCCACATGATTCATCAAACAATACATTCCTCATTAAAAAATTTTTAAAATGTGAATGCCAGTGAGCAATCTGCTTCAGACAGATTCTGGCATGATGGAACTTCTGAGCAACTATTGCTCAGGTCAAATGGAGACATCCACACCAGACAGTGGAGAAGATCCTAATTTGGGGTCGAGAGTAATGTTTGCATTTTCTGCAGGAAAGAATGAAGCTTCTGGCAGCTGTCAGACCATTTGGTGAGATGGCATGGAACAGAGAAAAACTGACCTGAGACCATGGGAGCCTACCTAAGCCAGTTTGAGTGAGATCTCCTTAATCATTGTTCCCTGACCCTTGATGTCATCGAATCTACAGCCTGAGAAAGAAGGAAACAGTCGGTTCTGAGATTTCCAGTTTCTCAACAGGCTCACATTAACTTCCTGGACCTGTGAGTTTTCAACCCTAAGCCAACAGAGAACTGGAAAGACTAACTGTCTGCCCTCGTCATACCCTGAAACAACAGAATTCATTTTGTTAGTTTTTCCATTTGGGGGAAAATGGACCCATTTAAAACATTTGGACATTGGACTGTGATGAGTGGCAAAACCTCTTTTTCAGTATTTGAACAGGACTGTCACCAGGCTATCAGACTTTGGTGGTTCCTGTTTCTGGAATCATTCCTATGCCAGTGTATTTTTATGGAGAAATACAACTTGTCCTAATGCTAGACAAAAAGGAGATTTTGTCTCAAGTCGATATTCAGCTGAGTTACTGACGTTAAATCAGCAAACTGCATCACCACAGGAATAAATTGGTGCTCTGTGGATAGTGCAACAAGCTCTTTATTCATATTTTTCATAATGCTACATGTGTAACATCAATGATTGTACCTATAGTATCTGTGCAAGTGCACTTTGTAAATGTTTCCTGAGTAGATCTTGGAACGATTGTAAACTTTATCACTGTTTTGACAATCAAATTGTAACTGTAAATCATATTAGGTTACCCTTGTAACAGAGGAAGGCTGGTAAAATATTATGGCCCAGATCTGGTGATGGGTGCAGTGATGGAGAGGAGCTATGTCAATGGGGTCCTGGAAATGGTGGCAGTGGCGGTAGGCATTCTGGCTTTATGCTGAGCTCAAACGTGCCTTGTTCCAGAGGCAAGCAATCCGTAACCAAATATTGCTTAGCTTAGCCGATGGCAATCCCGATAGTCATGAGGTTTGGTTACAGATGATTTAAGGATGAGGTACTTCTGTTGACGGGCAACCTGTGGGGAAGACACCTCCCACCTTAGATGGTGTCACAAGGTCCCCCAAAGACAGACAAGGGAGGGTGACCCTACTTGACCTAAGCCAGGAGTGCCTCATTAGAAAAAAAGGGTGAATTGTGGGGACACCAGACCTAGAGCAGAGACCCACTTCCCCATCAGCCTGGGAGTAGGAAGCTGTAAGTCAATGTTTACTAAAAACATGTTTGCTAAAAACAATACAATGCCCAGAGCAATAAGTTCCTGAAAAGGGCTGGCCCATGGGAACCGCCCTGACCTGGACCTTTTCCAAAGACTAACCACCTCTTCTGAAACACCCTAGTCTGTTTCTGGTGTCAGAGCAGAACCAGCCAGTGGTAAGGAGAGAGCAGAAGCTTTTCTGTAGGGAGGCCTTTCTTGGTTAGTTTTCTTGAGCCTTTTTGGGACCTGCTTAAAGTTTTCTTTACATTGTTGAATGAGTCTCTGTGTTGTCAATCCCTGACACCCTCTGCACATTCTTGGACACAGGCTTCGCAGTGGGCACGACAAACAACAATGATAAATACCAAAACTATGTAGCCAGGCAGTAGTGGTATACAAACATAACTCTGGGAAATCCATCAAGTCAGAATGCCACTGGAATAAGATATCTCCATTTAGAAGGTGATATTAAATTTTATTCTGTACTTTAAATTTATTTATATTTATTCAATATGTATTGGTGTTTTACCTGCTTGTATGTCTGTATGAGGGTGTCAGAGACCCTAGAATTGTAGTTACAGACAGCTGTGAGCCACTATGTGTGTGAAGAGAATTGAATATAGGTCTGCTGGAAGAGCAGCCAGTGTTCTTAACTGCTGTATCATCTCTCCATCTCCATCATTCCCTCCTTTAGCTACAATTGTAAATGGTGGCTTTAGAACCAGAGACAGACTTTACTTTCTTCTTCCTTGGTTACTGGAACTTTGGTGATAGTGTTTCCTTTTTAAGAATTAATTTACTTAATTTTTGAACTTTAATATGTTTCAAAAATGATTGCCTATATGGTCAAATTAATAAACAAGTAGTTGTCCATTAATTAACAAGTATCTATCAACTTGACCAAACAAAAAACGAATTTAGCCATGTATCTAATGGCTCTGACTATTTTAGGAATGTTTCATCAGAAATAACACTCAACCCTATGCTTCACTGTCTCCCATATCATGGAGCTTTATTCAATACGAAATGATATTTTCTGAAAATTTATGTATTGTAGTAATAAAGTACTTGTTATAGGTGTTTCTTCCTTTTTTTAATGTACACATTTTTATTAGGACTGTTTGCATTTTACAGTTTTATGGGCCTTAAGGACTTTTTTTTTAATTTTATTTTCCAGTTTAAATTTAGATAAGAAACAAGGTTGCTTCACAAGTCAGTTCCAGGTCCCTCTCCCTTTCCCTCCCCTCCTCCCATGCCCTCCCCCCAACACCCCCCGTTATCCCCTCATTCCCCCAGGGAGGGTGAGGCCCTCCATGAGGGTGTCCATAGTGTGTCATTTCATATAGGGCAGGGCCTAGACCCTTCCCCAAGAGTTCAGGGTGAGAGTGCACCTCACATTGTTCTATGGGAGTCCAAAGTCCGAGTGTATACTTGGGATGGGTAACAATCTGCTGTCCAATGCTCAATAGATTACCTAGGCCTCCTCACTGACCCCCAGATTCAGGGGTTCTTGATCAGTCCCATGCTGGATTCCCAGGCTGATGCCTGGGATTCAAGAGTTAACCTTTGTCTGGTCAGCTGTTTCTGGGGGTTAAACCAGCCCAGTCTTAATCCCTTTGATCATCAGTCTTCCCTCTCTGTTACTGGCTTTCTTGAGTTCAGCTCAGTGCTTAACCGAGGGAGTCTGCCTCTTCTTCGATCAGCCACTAAATGAAGTTTCTGTTTCCCAGACCCTCTGGCCATAGGATTGTAGGCTGGCACTCCCCAGATCTATGTCTAAAATCCATATATGAGAGATTACATGCCATGTTTCTCTTTTTGTGACTGGGTTACCTCACTCAGGATGGTTTCTTCTAGTGTCATCCATTTGCCTGCGAATCTCATGATTCCATTATTTTTTCTGCTGAATAGTACTCCATTGTGTACATGTACCACATTGTCTCTATCCACTCTTCGGTTGAGGGACATCTAGGTTGCTTCCAAGTTCTGGCTATTACAAATAATGCTGCTATGAACATAGTGGAACAGACATCTTTGTTGTATGAATGGGCATCTTTTGGATATATGCCTAAGAGTGGAGTTGCTGGGTCTTGTGGTAGGTTTATTCCCATTTTTCTGAGGAATCTCCATACTGATTTCCAAAGTGGCTGAACCAGTTGGCACTCCCACCAGCAAAGGAGGAGTGTCCCCCTTTCACCACATCCTCTCCAGCATAAATTGTCATTGGTGTTTTTGATTTTAGCCATTCTGACAGGAGTGAGATGGTATCTCAGAGTTGTTTTGATTTGCATTTCCTGGATGGCTAAGGATGTTGAGCACTTTCTCAAGTGCCTCTCAGCCATTTTAGACTCCTCTATTGAAAACTCTCTATTTAGTTCTGCAGCCCACTTTTTAATTGGGTCCTTTGATGTTTTGGAGACTTGCTTCTTGAGTTCTTTATAAATGTTGGAGATCAGCCCTCTGTCACAAGTGGGGTTAGTGAATATCTTTTCCAAATCTGTAGGGTGCCTTTTTGTCTTGCTGACTGTGTCCTTTGCCTTACAGAAGCTTCTCAGTTTCAGGATGCCCCATTTATTAATTGTTGATCTCACTGTCTGTGCTACTGGAGTTATGTTCAGGAAGCTGTCTCCTGTACCAATTCGTTCAAGGGTACCACCCACTTTCTCTTCTAAGAGGTTCAGTGTGGCTGGATTTATGTTGAGATCTTTGATCCATTTGGACTTAAGTTTTGTGCATGGCGATAAACATGGATCGATCCGCATTCTTCTACATGCCAGTCTCCAGTTATGCCAGCACCATTTGTTGAAGATGCTTTCTTTATTCCATTGTATATTTTTAGCTTCTTTGTCAAAGATCAGATGTTCGTATGTGTGTGGGTTAATACCCGGGTTTTCAATTCGATTCCATTGGTCTACCTGTCTATTTTTGTGCCAATACCAAGCTGTTTTCAGGACTATAGCTCTATAATAGAGCTTGAGGTCAGGCATGGTGATGCCTCCGGACGTTGCATTGTTGAACAGGGTTGTTTTGGCTATCCTGGGTCTTTTGTTTTTACATACAAAATTGATTATTGTTTTTTCAAGGTCTGTGAAGAATTGTGCTGGGATTTTATTGGGGATTGCATTGAATCTGTAGATTGCTTTTGGCAGGATTGCCATTTTTACTACATTGATCCTACCTATCCAAGAGCATGGGAGATCTTTCCATTTTCTGAGGGCTTCTTTAATTTCTTTATTTAAAGATTCAAAGTTCTTATGATACAGGTCTTTCACTTGTTTGGTTAGCTTTACCCCAAGGTATTTTATGTTTTTTGTGGCAATTGTAAAGGGTGATGTTTCTCTGATTTCTTTTTCAGCCCTTTTATCATCTGTATATAGTAGGGCTACTGTTTTTCTTGAGTTGATCTTGTAGCCTGCCACTTTGCTGAAGGTGTTAATCAGTTGTAAGAGTTCCCTGGTAGAGTTCTTTGGGTCATTGATGTAAACTATCATATCGTCTGCAAACAGTTAAAGTTTGACCTCTTCCTTCCCAATTTGTTATAGGTGTTTCTAATGTGTAGCAACAATATAAATTCAAAATTAGAAACTAAAAGTGTATAAATTTAATTGACTGGAAATCCCATTGTATTAGTCAGGATTCTCTAGGTTTACAAAAATTAAGAATGGAATCTATGTCCATCTTTCTGTCTTTCTTTTTTCTTTCTTTCTTTCTTTCTTTCTTTCTTTCTTTCTTCCTTTCTTTCTTTCTGTCTGTCTGTCTGTATATCATCTATCTATACCTATCTATACATATATGCACATATCATCTATATCTATCTTTCTATATCTTTTGTCTATGTATCAATTTCTATCTCCCATTAATCTCTATCTGTATCATCTGTCTATATGGTTTTCATCTGCCTATATCTATCTATCATCAGGCTATCTTTATCTATCACTTTTCAACTATCATCTCTGCATGTGTGTCATCTATCTATCTCTATCTCTATTTTTATCTCTCGCCTATCAGTCTCTATCCATATCTACATTATTAAATATATAATCTATTATCATTCTTTATCTATCATTTAACTTTTATTATCTGTATCTGTCTATCTATCTATATTTATCATATATTTATAAATACAAAGACACCCACGTTCATAAAAGGAACATTACTACAACTCAAATCTCACATTAAACCCAACACATTTATAGTTTGAGAATTCAACACCTCCCTCACACCACTGAACATGTCCACCAGACATAAACTTAACAAAGAAACAACGGAACTAACAGAATTTATCACCCAATTATTTTAACACTTATCTAAACAACATTCCACCCCCCAAAAAAGAATATACTTTCTTCAAAGCACCACACAAAACCTTCTCTAAAGTTGACCACATACTTGGCAGTGAAGCAAACCTCAGGGGATACAAAAAATGGAATAATCCCCTGTATCCTGTCAGACCACCATGGCTTAAAAATTAGAATTCAATGTCAACACAAATTGCAGAAACTTCAGAAAATATTGTAAAATGAACAATGCTCAAGTGCATCAACCCTGAGTAAAGGAAGAAATAAAGAAAGAAATAAAAGACTTCCTAAAACTCAATGAAAATGAAGCCTCAACATACCCAAACCTTTCAGGTATTTGAAAGCAGTTCTAGGAGGAAAATTCATAGCACTAAGTGCCCAGGTGAAGAAACTGGAGAATTGCCACACTAAAAAATTAACAGAACACCTGAATGCTCTAGAACAAAAAGAAGCAAATTCCCCCAGGAGGAATACATGGCAGGAAATAATCAAATTGAGAGCTGAAATCAATAAAGTAGAAACAAAGAAATCAATATAAAGACTCAATGAAACAAAGAGTTGGTTCTTTGAGAAAATCAATAAGATAGACAAATTTTATCAAACCTAACTAAAAGACAGAGAGAGTACATGCTAATTAACAAAATTAAAAATGAAAAAGGGGACATAACAACAGACATATAAAGTTTTCCAACCAAGAAAAGTCCAGGGCCAGATGGTTTCATTGCGGAATTCTTCCAAAAATTGAAGGAAGGGCTTATACCGATATTCTTCAAATAGTTCCCCACAATAGAAACAGAAGCATCACTGTCAAATTCTTTTTATTAGGCTAAAATTACATTACATTAGTAGCTAAAACACATAAAGACACAACCAAGATAGGGAATTACAGACCAATCTCACTCATGAACATTGATGCAAAAATATGCAATAAAATACTGCCAAATCGAATCCAAGAACACATCAAAACAATCATTCCCCATGATCAAGTAGGCTTCATCCCAGGGATGCAGGGATGGTGCAAAATATGAAAATACATCAATGTAATCCACCATGTAAAGAATCTGAAAAAGATCAAACCATGGTCATCTCACTAGATGCAGAAACAGCCTTTGACAAAATCCAACACCCCTTCCTGATAAAGGTCTTGGAGAGAACAGGGATAACAAGAACATACCTAAACATAATAAAAACTATACACAACAAACCAACAGCCAACATCAAACTAAATGGAAAGAAACTAAAGGCGAGTCCTCTAAAATCAGAAACAAGACAAGGATGTTCACTCTCTCCATATCTCTTCAATATTTTACTTGAAGTTCTACCTAGAGCAATAAGACAACAAAAGGAGATTAATGGGATATGAATTAGAAAAGTAGAAATCAATCTTTCACTATTTGGAGATGATATGATAGTCTACATTACCAGCCCAATGAATTCTACCAGGAAACTCCTACAGCTCA
The DNA here is from genome assembly GCF_017639785.1 of Mesocricetus auratus. NCBI lineage: Eukaryota > Metazoa > Chordata > Mammalia > Rodentia > Cricetidae > Mesocricetus > Mesocricetus auratus. The sequence goes on from NW_024430374.1 coordinate 24,591, forward strand.
TAAACACCTTCATCAAAGTGGCAGGATACAAATGTAACTCAAAAAATTATTAGCTCTAATGTATATAGACAGTGAAGTGGATGAGAAAGAAATTACAATATCCACAAACACCATAAAATACATTGAGGTAACTCTAACAAAATAAGTGAAAGACCTGTATAAGAAGAACTTGAATCCTTAAAAAAAGAATTGAAGAAGATAGTAGAAAATGAAAAGATCTTCCATACACTTGATAGGTAGAATCAACATAATAAAAATGGCAATCTTACCAAAAGCAATCTACAGATTCAATGCAATCCCTGTCAAAATACCAGCACAATTTTTCACCGACATCAAAAGGACAATCCTTAATTACATAGAAAAGCAAAACACACAGGATAGCCAAGGAAACCCTGTACAATAAAGGAAATTCTGGAGGCATCATCGTACCTGACTACAAGCTCCATTATAGAGCTATAGTCCTGAAAACAGCTGGATATCGGCACAAAAGCAGATAGGTAGACCAATGGAATCAAATCAGAGACTCTGATACCAAACCACATACCTTTGAATACCTGATCTTTGACAAAGAAGCTAAAACTATACCATAGAAAAAAAAGCATCTTCAACAAAGGATCCTGAAGTAACTTGATGCTGGCATGTTAAAGACAACAGATAGAACCATACCTATCACCATACATAAAAGGTCAGTCCAATTGGATAAAAGACCTCGACATAAATCTATCCACACTTAATTGCTTAGAGGAAAAAAGGAGAAGTACCTGTAGGAGGAACCCCACAAAGCTATGCGCCCATCAGGGTGGGGACAAATAAATTAGCACAGGTAGATATAAAAGGAAGTAAAAGGAAAAGGAGCTCCCCCTTTTTCTCCTGGAAGCAAGCCACGCTTCTATCTCTTGGTTTGTGCGACTCTCTCTCTCTCTCTCTCTCTCTCTCTCTCTCTCTCTCTCTCTCTCTCGTAAGTAAATATATTGTTTTCCATATGTAGCATTGAATATCATTATAAATACCCTTAAATGAATTGGTATAGGAGACCAAAAACTGAACATAACACCAGTAGCACAGACACTGAGAACAACAATTAACAAACAGGACCTCCTGAAATTGAGAAGTTTCTGTAAGGCCAAGCATGCAGTCAACAAGACAAAAAGGCAGCCCACAGAATGGAAAAGATATTCATTAACTCCTTGGTTGACAGAGGGCTGATCTCTAAAATTTAAAAAGAACTCAAGAAGCAAGTCTCCAAAACACCAAAGGATCCAATTAAAAAGTGGGGTAAAAACTAAATAGAGAATTCTCAAAAAAGGAGTCTAAAATGGTTGACAGATACCTGAGAAAGTGCTCAGTATTCTTAGCCATTAAAGAAATGCAAATCAAAACAACTCTGAGATATCATCTTACTGCTGTCATAAAGGCTAAAATAAAAATCACCCATGAGAGTTTATGCTGGAGAGGATATGGCGACAGGGTAACATGATGGTGAAACCCACAAAGACAGCTGACTGGATAAGGGGGGGAGCTCTTGAATCCCAGACTGATGGCTGAGAGGCCAACAGGGGACTGATCCCGACTCCATGAATGTAGTCTCAGTGAGGAGGCCACAGAAATCACTGGGGCTTTGCGTAATAGATCAGTGTTTACCATAGTTTATGAGTGATCTTTGGAAGTCCATTCCAAATAGAGAGATGCTTCCTTAGCCTTGATACATGGGGAAGGGCCTAGGTCCTGCCAAGGATGAAATGACAGAATCTGGAGATCCCATTATCCCCCAAGGAGGGCCCCACCCTTGCTGGGAAATGAGGTGGGGATTGGATGGGCCCTGAGGGTGCTAGGGGAGGGACAAGGGTGGAGGGGTGTGAGAGGGAGCTAGGGTTGACATGGGAAGCATTCATGTTTCTAATTTAAATAAAAACATTACAAGATATTCATAAAAGCTAGAAAGAGCTAATGGAGTTCAATTTTTTTAACATCCTCTTCTTGTTGTTTCTGTAACAAATGTTCATCCTTACACTTTCAAATCTATGGCCATCAATGCTGCTGTGAAGTCTATTAATGCTTCCTTGTTTAGTAAATGTCCATTTTACTAGGAAGTGTTAAAAATGTTATTCACGCCGGGCGTTGGTGGCTCACGCCTTTAGTCCTAGCACTCGGGAGGCAGAGGCAGGCAGATTTCTGTGAGTTCGAGGCCAGGCTAGACCGACAGCCTCCAAAACAGAGAAACCCTGTCTTGTAACAAAAACAAAAAACAAAAAAATGTTACTCAAAGAAACACAACTGTAAATAATGGAGACAAAGGAATGTGTTTCAAATTCTTAGTTTTGCCTGTCTAAAAAAAGAAATTATTGATAAGTCAGTTTGAACTCTGCCAAACTCTTTCAAATCCTGCATTGTGATTAAAAAAGAAACTCGATGTTACAAATAACTATTTAATTAAAATTATTATCATGTCTATTCTGAAACGGAAGAGAACTTACATGAGTTATACTCTGACATCTAAATGTGCACATTCACATCTACACACATATCTATACAAAAAAAGTAAAATCAATAAAAAAATTAAGATCCAAAAACACCCCAAAAAATTAAGATCCAATAAATAGGACAATAACATGTGACTCTAATCCCAACATATTGGGGAGGTAGAGTTCAAGGTCACACAACACAAGGAGTAAGCCACCCTGGGCTACATGATATCCTATCCAAAAAAGAAAAGAAAAGAAAAAAGTCAAAACAGCAGCTAGAAAGGTAACTCATGAGTTAAAGGCACTTGCTGCTCTGCTCTTCATAACTACCTCGTTCAGTTTAATTCCCAGCACATGTTATCTCACAACTACTTATAAATCCAGTTCTAGAAGATAATACCCTCTTCTGGTTCACAAAGGGAATATACACAAATGGTACACATACACACACACACACACACTCAGTCCCCCACACATAAATAAAAATAAATTTCTAAACACAAAACAAATCAAAACTCCAAGAACTATGAAATATAACAAAACCTGAATATTATGAAAAACAGTCCCCAGTTAGGAAATCCAAACCACTAAGATTGGGTCTGACAAACAAGCAACAGTAATTTTTCCTTATGATATATACAGAAGGTATCAGTGAAATTATTTAAGTACTAAGAGTTCAAAGAAAACCAGAATTGAGCACAGGGGAAAGATGTTTATTAAAAAATTCTTTGTATATCATGTCACCCAGACTCGACTCAGATTCCCTGTATAAATGAGCTTGAACTCCAGCCCCAACTGCCTTACCTCCCAAGTGCTGGGATGGTACTCTCATAGCTAGCTTTAATCCTGTTTTATGAAATGAAAATATTCTCATTAAAGGTATACTCATGAGATGGTAGAGTGTTTGCCTGTCATACAGGAGTCCTGTACTCTACCCTCAGAACCAACAGAACAACAAGGATGGAACAGAAAATCATATTCATGCACAGAGAAGAAAATGTCTGCAGGAACATGAGGCCAAAACATCTATAATAAAGTACTTGAGAAGTGGTAAAATTTAATTTCCTTAAATTTGAGTTTTTACAAAAGAATTTAAACAAAAATATAATATACTATGATTTTATAAGGGGGGTTAAGGAAGCTATATCTACCTTGAAAAATAATGAAAGTTTGATGAGAGCAAAGACTGATTTTGCTGATGGGAGGCTGAAAGGCAGACAAAAGAAAATATGAACAAAATATATATTCAGGTTTAAGATTTGTTTTGTGAAAAAAACAATAGGTACACTACCACACAAGACACAAAATCCTCCTTTGTGCTCATTTAAAAGAACAATTAGAATGAAAAACAAAAAAATGGTATAAATAAAGTCACCCCAATACATTAAATAGTACAACGTATTTTTAGTCACTTTAAAACACAACCTGTGTGCATCTGTAAGAGCAGCTAAAGAAAAAGGCCAAGTAACATACAAAGGCAGACCTATCCGAATTACACCTCACTTCTCAATGGAAACGATGAAAGCCAGAAGATCCTGGTCAGATGTCCTACAAACGCTAAGGGAACAAGGATGCCAGCCCAGACTACTATATCCAGCAAAGCTCTCAGTTACCATAGATGGAGAAAACAAAATTCTCCATGACAAAGCCAGATTTAGACAATACGTATCCATGAATCCAGCTCTACAGAAAATGCTAGAAGGAAAACCTAGAGCCAAGGAAGTTAACTACATTCAAAAAGAGACAGGCAATATATAATCATACTTTACAAAACAACAAAAGAAAAAGGGAGGAGAAACTACACAAAATAACTTCACTAACAATAAATCAAGTGCAAACAAGATTCACCAATCAATGGTCATTAATATCCCTCAATGTCAACGGCCTCAACTTGCCTGTAAAAAGACACAGACTAGCAGAATGGATACAAAGACAGAACCCTTCCTTCTGCTGCATACAAGAAACACATCTCAACACCAAAGACAGACGTTATCTCAGAGTAAAGGGCTGGAAAAAGATCTTCCAATCAAACGGCCCCAAGAAACAAGCGGGCGTAGCAATCCTAATATCTAACAAATTAGACTTCAAATTAAAATCAATCAAAAGAGATGAAGAAGGACACTTCATATTCATCGAAGGAAAAATACATCAAGACGAAGTCTCAATTTTAAACATCTATGCCCCAAATACAACGGCACCTACATTCGTGAAAGAAACATTACTAAAGCTCAAAATGCACATAAAATCTCACACACTAATAGTAGGAGACTTCAACCCTCCGCTCTCACTGCTAGACAGGACCTCCAGACAGAAACTTAACAAAGAAACAAAAGAATTAATAGAAGTTATGACCCAACTGGGTTTAACAGACATCTATAGAACACTCCACCCAAATACAAAGGGATATACCTTCTTCTCGGCACCACATGGAACCTTCTCTAAAATTGACCACATAATAGGAAACATAGCAAATCTCCACAGATACAAAAAAATTGGAATAACCCCCTGCATCTTATCAGACCACCATGCATTAACATTAGAATTCAACAATAACACAAATCGTAGAAACCCTACAAATCATGGAGATTGAACAATGCACAATTTCACCATCCCTGGGTAAAGGAACAAATAAAAAAGAAATTAAAGACTTCCTCGATTTCAATGAGAATGAAGACACAACATACACAAACTTATGGGACACTTTGAAAGCAGTGCTGAGAGGAAAGTTTATAGCACTAAGGGCCCACATGAAAAAACTGGAGAACAGTCATTCTAGAGAATTAATAGCACAGCTGAATGTTCTAGAATAAAAAGAAGCAAACTGCCCCAGGAGGAGCAGACGCCAGGAAATAATCAAATTGAGGGCTGAAATCAACCAAGTAGAAACCAGGAAAACTCTGAGAAGAATCAATGAAACAAAGAGTTGGTTCTTTGAGAAAATCAACAAAATAGACAAACCTCTGTCCAAACTAACCAAAAGACAGAGAGAGAGCATGCTAATTAACAAAATCAGGGATGAAAAAGGGGACATAACAACGGATTCTGAGGAAATCAAGAGAATCATCTGGGCCTACTTTGAAAATCTGTACTCCACAAATTTGAAAATTTAAAGGAAATGGACAATTTCCTGGATAGATATCACTTGCCGAAACTAAATCAAGAACAGATAAACAATCTAAACAGACCTATAACCCCTAATGAAATAGAAGCAGTCATCAAAAGTCTCCCAAACAAAAAAATCCCAGGCCCAGATGGCTTCAGTGCAGAATTCTACAAGAAATTCAAAGAAGAGCTAATTCCAATACTCCTCAAAGTATTCCACACAATAGAAGCAGGAGGCTTACAGCCAAACTCTTTCTACGAGGCTACAATTACCTTGATACCCAAGCCACACAAAGACACAACTAAGAAAAAGATCTATAGACCAATGTCCCTCATGAACATTGATGCAAAAATACTCAATAAAATACTCGCAAACCGGATTCAAGAACACATCAGAAAAATCATCCACCATGATCAAGTAGGCTTCATTCCAGGAATGCAGGGATGGTTCAACATTAAAAAATCTATCAATGTAATCCACCATATTAACAATCTGCGAAAGAAAAACCACATGATCATCTCACTAGATGCTGAAAAAGCCTTTGACAAAATCCAGCACCCCTTCATGATAAAGGTCCTAGACAGATCAGGGATAACAGGAACGTACCTGAATATAATAAAAGCAATATACAGTAAACCAACAGCTAACATGAAACTAAATGGAGAGAAACTCAAAGCAATTCCTCTAAAATCAGGAACAAGACAAGGCTGTCCAGTCTCTACTTATCTCTTCAGTATTGTACTTGAAGTACTAGCTACAGCAATAAGACAACAAAAGGAGGTAAAGGGGATACAAATAGGAAAAGAAGAAGTCAAACTTTCTCTATTTGCAGATGATATGATAGTTTACTTACGTGACCCAAAAAACTTCGCAAGGTTACTCCTAGAACTGATAAACACCTTCAACAATGTGGCAGGATACAAGGTAAACTCAAAAAATCAGTGGCCCTATTATATACAGATGAGGAAGTGACTGAGAAAGAAATCAGAGAAACAGCTCCTTTTACAATAGCCAAAAACAGCATCACATATCTGTGGATAATGTTAACCAAGGAAGTGAAAAACCTGTATATCAAGAACTTTGTGTCTTTAAAGAAAGAAATCAAAAAGATACCAGAAAATGGAAAGATCTCCCATGCTCTTAGATTGGTAGGATCAACATAATAAAAATGGCAATCTTGCCAAAAGCAGTCTATAGATTCAATGCAATCCCTATCAAAATTCCATCACAATTCTTCAAGGACCTGGAAAGAACATTAATCAACTTTATATGGAAAAACAAAAGGCCCAGGATAGCCAAAACAACACTATACAATAAAGGAACTTCAGGAGGCATCACCATACCTGACTTCAAGCTCTATTAAAGAGCTATAGTCCTGAAACAGCTTGGTACTGGCACAAAAATAGGCAGGTAGACCAATGGAACCGAATCGAAAGCCCTAATTTTAACCCACACACCTATGAGCACTTGATTTTTGACAAAGAATCTAAAACTGTACAATGGAAAAAAGAAAGCATCTTCAACAAATGGTGCTGGCATAACTGGGTACTGGTATGCAGAAGACTGCAGATAGATCCATGTTTATCGCCTTGTACAAAACTTAAGTCCAAATGGATCAAAGATCTCAACATAAATCCAGCCACACTGAAACTTTTAGAAGAGAAAGTGGGAGATACTCTTCAACGAGTTGGTACAGGAGACCACTTCCTAAACATAACACCAGTGGCACAGGCACTGAGATCGACAATTAACAAACGGGACCTTCTGAAACTAAAAAGCTTTTGTAACGCAAAGGACACAGTCATAAAGACAAAAAGGCAGGCCACAGAATGGGAAAAGACATTCACTAACCCTACATCTGACAGGGCTAATCTCCAAAATTTACAAAGAACTCAAGAAACAAGTCTCCAAAACACCAAAGGATCCAATTAAAAGGTGGGGTACAGAGCTAAATAGAGAGTTCTCAGTAGAGGAGGCTAAAATGGCCAAGAGACACTTAAGAAAGTGCTCAACATCCTTAGCCATCAGGGAAATGCAAATCAAAACAACTCTCAGATACCATCTTTCTCCTGTCAGAATGGCTAGAATCAAAAACACCGAAGACAATTTATGCTGGAGAGGATGTGGAGAGAGAGGAACACTCCTCCACTGCTGGTGGGAGTGCCGACTCATACAGCCTCTTTGGAAATCAGTATGGAGATTCCTCAGGAAAATGGGAATTAATCTACCACTAGACCCAGCAATTCCACTCTCAGGCATATATCCAAATGAGGCAAGGTCATACAAAAACGGTATCTGCTCCACTATGTTCATAGCAGCATTATTTGTAATAGCCAGAACCTGGAAGCAACCTAGATTCCCCTCAACTGAAGA
>NW_024430375.1:0-30813 GCF_017639785.1 Mesocricetus auratus
TTAACTCCATGAAAACGAATGATACTACACTGTTTGTGAAACTACTTGCTTAACTTCATGAAAACTATCGATACAACACAGTGTCAGAAACTACATGCTTAACATGATGAAAACTAACGATACCAAACTGTTTGAGAGTCTACATGCGTATCTTCATGAAAACTAATGATACAATATTGTTTGTGAAACTACGCGCTTAACTTCATGAAAACTAAAGATACAACATTGTTTGTGAAACTACACACTTAACTTCATGAAAACTCACGATACAATACTGTTTGTGAAACTACTTGCTTAACTTCATGAAAACTAACAATACAACACTGTGTGAGAAACTACATGCTTAGTTTTATGAAAAGTAATGATACAACACTGGTTGTGAAGCTACATGCTTAACTTCATGAAAATTATCGATACAACACTGTGTGAGAAACTACATGCTTAGTTTTATGAAAAGTAATGATACAACACTGTTTGTGAACCTACATGCTTATCATCTTGAAAACTCACCATACAACACTGTGTGAGAAACTACAATCTTAACTTCATGAAAACTAACGACACAACACTGTTTGTGAAACTACTTGCTTAACTTCATGAAACCTATCGATAAAACACAGTGTGAGAAACTACATGCTTAACATGATGAAAACTAAAGATACCAAACTGTTTGAGAATCTACATGCTTATCTTCATGAAAACTAACGATACAACATTGTTTGTGAAACTACGCGCTTAACTTCATGAAAACTCAGAATAAAACACTGTTTGTGAGACTACTTGCTTAACTTCATGAAAACTAACAATACAACACTGTGTGAGAAACTACATGCTTAGTTTCATGAAAAGTAACGATACAACACTGTTGGTAAACCTACGTGATTATCTTCATGAAACCTCACGATACAACTCTGTGTGAGAATCTTCTAGCTTAACTCCATGAAAACTAACGATACAACACTGTTTGAGAAACTACTTGCTTAACTTCATGAAAACTCTCCATACAACACTGTGTGAGAAACTACATGCTTAACTTGATGAAAAGTAACGATACCAAACTGTTTGAGAATCTACATGCGTATCTTCATGAAAACTTATGATACAACATTGTTTGTGAAACTATGGGCTGAACTTCATGAAAACTAACGATACAACTTTGTTTGTGAAACTCTGCGCGTAACTGCATGAAAACTCACGACACAACACTGTTTGTGAAACTACTTGCTTAACTTCATGGAAACTAACGATACAACACTGTGTGAGAAACTACATGCTTAGTTTCATGAAAAGTAACGATACAACACTGGTTGTGAAGCTACATGCTTAACTTCATGAAAACTATCGATACAACACTGTGTGAGAAACTACAAACTTAACTTCATGAAAAATAAGGATACAACACTGATTGTGAGCCTACATGCTTATCTTCATGAAATCTAACCATACAACACTGTGTGAGAAACTACAAACTTAACTTCATGAAAACTAAGGATACAACACTGCTTGTGAACCTACATGCTTATCATCATGAAAACTCACCATACAACACTGAGTGAGAAACTACAATCTTAACTTCATGAAAACTAACGACACAACACTGTTTGTGAACCTACGTGCTTACCTTCATGAAAACTCACGATACAACTCTGTGTGAGAATCTGCTAGTTTAACTCCATGAAAACTAACGTTACAACACTGTTTGTGAAACTACTTGCTTAACTTCATGAAAAATATCGATACAACACAGTGTGAGAAACTACATGCTTAACTTGATGAAAACTAACGATACCAAACTGTTTGAGAATCTGCATGCGTATCTTCATGAAAACTAATGATACAACATTGTTTGTGAAACTATGCGCTTAACTTCATGAAAACTCACGATACAACACTATTTGTGAAACTACTTGCTTAACTTCATGAAAACTAATGACACAACACTGTGTGAGAAACTACATGGTTAGTCTCATGAAAAGTAACGATACAACACTGTTTGTGAAACTACATGCTTAACTTCATGAAAACTATCGATACAACACAGTGTGAGACACTACGTGCTTAACATGATGAAACCTAAAGATACCAAACTGTTTGAGAATCTACATGCTTATCTTCATGAAAACTAACGATACAACATTGTTTGTGAAACTACGCGCTTAACTTCATGAAAACTCACAATACACCACTGTTTGTGAAACTACTTGCTTAACTTCAAGAAAACTAACTATACAACACTGTGTGAGAAACTACATGCTTAGTTTCATTAAAAGTAACGATACAACACTGGTTGTGAAGCTACATGCTTAACTTCATGAAAACTATCCATACAATACTGTGTGAGAAACGACAATCTTAACTTCATGAAAACTAAGGATACAACACTGGTTGTGAACCTACGTGCTTATCTTCATGAAAACTCACGATACAACTCTGTGTGAGAATCTGCTTGCTTAACTCCATGAAAACGAACGATACTACACTGTTTGTGAAACTACTTGCTTAACTTCATGAAAACTATCGATACAACACAGTGTCAGAAACTACATGCTTAACATGATGAAAACTAACGATACCAAAGTGTTTGAGAATCTACATGTTTATCGTCACGAAAACTCACGATACAACACTGTTTGTGAAACTACTTGCTTAACTTCATGAAAACTAACGATACAACACTGTGTGAGAAACTACATGCTTAGTTTCATGAAAAGTAACGATACAACACTGGTTGTGAAGCTACATGCTTAACTTCATGAAAACTATCGATACAACACTGTGTGAGAAACTACAAACTTAACTTCATGAAAACTAAGGATACAACACTGTTTGTGAACCTACATGCTTATCATCATGAAAACTCACCATACAACACTGTGTGAGAAACTGCAATCTTAACTTCATGAAAACTAACGACACAACACTGTTTGTGAACCTACGTGCTTATCTTCATGAAAACTCACGATACAACACTGTGTGAGAAACTACTTGCTTAACTTCATGAAAACTAACGATACAACACTGTTTGTGAAATTGCATGCTTAACTTCATGAAAACTATCGATATAACACTGTTTGTGAAACTACTTGCTTAACTTCATGAAAACTAACAATACAACACTGTGTGAGAAACTACATGCTTAGTTTTATGAAAAGTAACGATACAACACTGGTTGTGAAGCTACATGCTTAACTTCATGAAAATTATCGATACAACACTGTGTGAGAAACTACAAACTTAACTTCATGAAAGCTAAGGATACAACACTGTTTGTGAACCTACATGCTTATCTTCATGAAAACTCACCATAAACACTGTGTGAGAAACTACAATCTTAACTTCATGAAAACTAAGGATACAACACTGGTTGTGAACCTACGTGCTTATCTTCATGAAAACGAACGATACAACACTGTTTGTGAAACTACTTGCTTAACTTCATGAAAACTATCGATACAACACAGTGTTAGAAACTACATGCTTAATTTGATGAAAACTAGCGATACCACACTGATTGAGAATCTCCATGCTTATCTTCATGAAAACTAACGATACAATATTGTTTGTGAAACTACCTGCTTATCTTCATGAAAACTCACGATACAACACTGTTTGTGAAACTACTTGCTTAACTTCATGAAAACTAACGATACAACACTGTTTGAGGAACTACATGCTTAGTTTCATGAAAAGTAACGATACAACACTGGTTGTGAAGCTATATGCTTAACTTCATGAAAACTATCGATACAACACTGTGTGAGAAACTACAAACTTAACTTCATGAAAACTAACGATACAACACTGTTCGTGAACCTACATGCTTATCTTCATGAAAACTCACGATACAACACTGTTAATGAAACTACAAGCTTAACTTCAGAAAACTATTAATACAACAATGAGTGAGAATCTGCTTGCTTAACTTGATGAAAACTAATAATACCAAACTGTTTGAGAATCTCCATGCTTATCTTCATGAATACTGACTATACAACATTGTTTGTGAAACAATGCGCTTATCTTCATGAAAACTCACGATACAACACTGTGTGAGAAACTACAAGCTTAACTTCATGAAAACTAATGATACAACACTGTGTGATATCCTCCTTGCTTAAATCCATGAAAACTAATGATACAACACTGTTTGTGAAACTACAAGCTTAACTTCATGAATACTAATGATACAACACTGTTTGTGAAACTGTGTGCTTACGTTCATGAAAACTAACAATACAACACTGTGTGAGAATCTGCTTTTATAATTCCATGAAAACTAACCATACAACACTCTTCATGAAAATACTTGCTTAACCTCATGAAAAATAACAATCTAACACTGTGTGAGAAACAACGTGGTTAATTTCATGAAAAGTAACGATACAACACTGCTTGTGAAACTACTTGCTTAACTTCATTAAAACTGTGGATACAACACTGTGTGAGAAACTACATGCTTAACTTGATGAAAACTAACGATACCAAACTGTTTGAAAATCTACATGCTTATCTTCATGAAAACTAATGATACAACATTGTTTGTGAAACTACGTGCTTAACTTCATGAAAACTCACGATACAACACTGTTTGTGAAACTACTTGCTTAACTTCATGAAAACTAACGATACAACACTGTGTGAGACACTACATGCTTAATTTCATGAAAAGTAACGATACAACACTGGTTGTGAAGCTACTTGCTTAACTTCATGAAAACTATCGATACAACACTGTGTGAGAAACTATGAGCTTAACGTCATGAAAACTAACGACACAACAGTGTGAGAAAATCTGCTTGCTTAACTCCAAGAAAACTAAGGATACAACACTCTTTGTGAACCTACATGCTAAACTTCACGAAAACTCACGATACAACACTGTTTGTGAAACTACAAGCTTAACTTCATGAAAACTATCAATTCAAAAATGTGTGAGAATCTCCTTGCTTAACTCCATGACAACTAGGGATACAACACTGTTTGTGAACTTACGTGCTTGACTTACTGATAACTCACGATACAACACCGTGTGAGAAACTACAAGCTTAACTTCATGAAAACTATTGATACAACACTGTGTGATAACCTGCTTGCCTAACTCCATGAAAACTAACGACACAACACGCTTTGTGAAGCTAAGTGCTTAACTTCATGAATACTAATGATACAACACTGTTTGTGAAACTGTGTGCTTACGTTCATGAAAACTAACAATACAACACTGTGTGAGAAACTACATGTTAATTTAATGAAAACTAACGATACAACACTGTTTGTGAAACTACTTGCTTAACCTCATGAAAACTAACTATACAACACTGTGTGAGAAGTACGTGGTTAATTTCATGAAAAGTAAGCATACAACACTGCTTGTGAAACTACTTGCTTAACTTCATTAAAACTGTCGATACAACACTGTGTGAGAAACTACATGCTTAATTTGATGAAAACTAAGGATTCCAAACTGTTTAGAATCTACATGCTTATCTTCATGAAAACTAACTATACAACATTGTTTGTGAAACTATGCGCTTAACTTCATGAAACCTCACTATGCAACACTGTTTGTGAAACTACTTGCTTAACTTCATGAAAAGTAACGATACAACACTGTGTGAGAAACTACATGCTTAATTCAGGAAAAGTAACGATACAGCACAGGTTGTGAAGCTACATGCTTAACTTCATGAAAACTATCGATACAACACTGTGTGAGAAACTACAAGCTTAACTTCATGAAAATTAACGCAACAACAGTGTGCGAAAATCTGCTTGCTTAACTCCATGAAAACTAAGGATACAACACTGTTTGTGAACCTACATGCTTAATTTCATGAAAACTCACGATACAACACAGCGTGAGAATCTGCTTGCTTAACTCCATGAAAAATAAAGATACAAAACTGTTTGTGAAACTACAAGCTTAACTTCATGAAAACTATCGATACAAGACTGTGTGAGAAACTACATGCTTAACTTGATGAAAACTAACGATACCAAACTGTTTGAGAATCTCCAAGCTTATCTTCATGAAAACTAACAATACAACATTGTTTGTGAAACTATGCGCTTAACTTCATGAAAACTCACGATACAACACTGTTTGTGAAACTACAAGCTTAACTTCTTGAAAACTATCAATACAACAATGTGTGAGAATCTGCTTGCTTAACTCCATGAAAACTAACGATACAACACTGTTTGTGAAATTACAAGCTTAACTTCATGAATACTAATGATACAACACTGTTTGTGAAACTGTGTGCTTATGTTCATGAAAACTAACAATACAACACTGTGTCAAAAACTACATGTGAATTTCATGAAAACTAATGATACAACACTGTGTGAGAGTCTACTTTTTTAACTTCATGAAAACTAACGACACAACACTGTTTGTGCTTATCTTCATGAAAACTCACGATACAACTCTGTGTGAGAATCTGCTTGCTTAACTCCATTAAAACTAACGATGCAACACTGTGAAACGACTTGCTTAACTTCATGAAAACTATCGATACAACACAGTGTGAGAAACTACATGCTTAACTTGATGAAAACTAACGATACCAAACTATTTGAGCATCTACATGCTTATCTTCATGAAAACTAACGATACAACAATGTTTGTGAAACTAAGCGCTTAACTTCATGAAAAATCACGATACAACACTCTTTGTGAAGCTACAAGCTTAACTTCTTGAAAACTAAAAATACAACAATGTGTGAGAATCTGCTTGCTTCACTCCATGAAAACTAGGATAAAACACTGTTTGTGAACCTACGTGCTTGACTTCATGATAACTCACGATTCAACACCATGTGAGAAACTACAAGCTTAACTTCATGAAAACTAATGATACAACACTGGGTGATATCTTGCTTGTTTAACTCCATGTAAACTAAAGACATAACACTGTTTATGAAGCTAAGTGCTTAACTTCATGAATACTAATGATACAACACTGTTTGTGAAACCGTGTGCTTATGTTCATGAAAACTAACAATACAACACTGTGTGAGAAACTACATGTTAATTTCATGAAAACTAACAATACAACACTGTGTGAGAAACTACATGTTAATTTAATGAAAACTAACGATACAACACTGTTTGTGAAACTACTTGCTTAACCTCATGAAAACTAACTATACAACACTGTGTGAGAAGTACGTGGTTAATTTCATGAAAAGTAAGCATACAACACTGCTTGTGAAACTACTTGCTTAACTTCATTAAAACTGTCGATACAACACTGTGTGAGAAACTACATGCTTAATTTGATGAAAACTAAGGATTCCAAACTGTTTAGAATCTACATGCTTATCTTCATGAAAACTAACTATACAACATTGTTTGTGAAACTATGCGCTTAACTTCATGAAACCTCACTATGCAACACTGTTTGTGAAACTACTTGCTTAACTTCATGAAAAGTAACGATACAACACTGTGTGAGAAACTACATGCTTAATTCAGGAAAAGTAACGATACAGCACAGGTTGTGAAGCTACATGCTTAACTTCATGAAAACTATCGATACAACACTGTGTGAGAAACTACAAGCTTAACTTCATGAAAATTAACGCAACAACAGTGTGCGAAAATCTGCTTGCTTAACTCCATGAAAACTAAGGATACAACACTGTTTGTGAACCTACATGCTTAATTTCATGAAAACTCACGATACAACACAGCGTGAGAATCTGCTTGCTTAACTCCATGAAAAATAAAGATACAAAACTGTTTGTGAAACTACAAGCTTAACTTCATGAAAACTATCGATACAAGACTGTGTGAGAAACTACATGCTTAACTTGATGAAAACTAACGATACCAAACTGTTTGAGAATCTCCAAGCTTATCTTCATGAAAACTAACAATACAACATTGTTTGTGAAACTATGCGCTTAACTTCATGAAAACTCACGATACAACACTGTTTGTGAAACTACAAGCTTAACTTCTTGAAAACTATCAATACAACAATGTGTGAGAATCTGCTTGCTTAACTCCATGAAAACTAACGATACAACACTGTTTGTGAAATTACAAGCTTAACTTCATGAATACTAATGATACAACACTGTTTGTGAAACTGTGCTTATGTTCATGAAAACTAACAATACAACACTGTGTCAAAAACTACATGTGAATTTCATGAAAACTAATGATACAACACTGTGTGAGAGTCTACTTTTTTAACTTCATGAAAACTAACGACACAACACTGTTTGTGCTTATCTTCATGAAAACTCACGATACAACTCTGTGTGAGAATCTGCTTGCTTAACTCCATTAAAACTAACGATGCAACACTGTGAAACGACTTGCTTAACTTCATGAAAACTATCGATACAACACAGTGTGAGAAACTACATGCTTAACTTGATGAAAACTAACGATACCAAACTATTTGAGCATCTACATGCTTATCTTCATGAAAACTAACGATACAACAATGTTTGTGAAACTAAGCGCTTAACTTCATGAAAAATCACGATACAACACTCTTTGTGAAACTACAAGCTTAACTTCTTGAAAACTAAAAATACAACAATGTGTGAGAATCTGCTTGCTTCACTCCATGAAAACTAGGATAAAACACTGTTTGTGAACCTACGTGCTTGACTTCATGATAACTCACGATTCAACACCATGTGAGAAACTACAAGCTTAACTTCATGAAAACTAATGATACAACACTGGGTGATATCTTGCTTGTTTAACTCCATGTAAACTAAAGACATAACACTGTTTATGAAGCTAAGTGCTTAACTTCATGAATACTAATGATACAACACTGTTTGTGAAACCGTGTGCTTATGTTCATGAAAACTAACAATACAACACTGTGTGAGAAACTACATGTTAATTTCATGAAAACTAACAATACAACACTCTGTGAGAATCTGCTTTTTTAACTCCATGAAAACTAACCATACAATACTGTTTGTGAAAATACTTGCTTAACCTCATGAAAACTAACTATACAACACTGTGTGACAAAGTACGTGGTTAATTTCATTAAAAGTAACGATACAACACTGGTTGTGGATCTACTTGCTTAAATTCATTAAAACTGTCGATACAACACTGTGTGAGAAACGACATGCTTAACTTGATGAAAACTAATGATACCAAACTGTTTGAGAATCTACATGCTTATCTTCATGAAAACGAAAGGTTCCACATTGTGAAACTATGAGCTTATCTTCATTAAAACTCACGATAAAACACTGTTTGTGAAACTACTTGCTTAACTTCATGAAAATTAACTATAAAACACTGTGTGAGAAACTACATGCTTAATTTCATGAAAAGTAACGAAACAACACTGTTTGTGAAACTACTTGCTTAACTTCATGAAAACTAATGATACAACACTGTTTGTGGACCTACATGCTAATCTTCATGAAAACTCACCATACCACACTGTGTGAGAAACTACAATCCTAACTTCATGAAAACTAACGACACAGCACTGTTTGTGAACCTACGTGCTTATCTTCATGAAAACTCACCATACAACACTGTGTGAGAAACTACAACTTAACTTCATGAGAACTAAGGATACAACACTGTTTGTGAACCTACATGCTTATCTTCATGAAAACTCATGATACAACTCTGTGTGAGAATCTGCTTGCTTAACTCCATGAAAACTAACGATACAACACTGTTTGTGAAACTACTTGCTTATCTTCATGAAATCTCACCATACAACACTGTGTGAGAAACTACAATCTTAACTTCATGAAAACTAAGGATACAACACTGTTTGTGAACCTACATGCTTATGTTCATGAAAACTCATGATACAACTCTGTGTGAGAATATGCTTGCTAAACTCCATGAAAACTAACGATACAACACTGTTTGTGAAACTACTTGCTTACCTTCTTGAAAACTATCGATACAACACAGTGTGAGAAACTACATGCTTAACTTGATGAAAACTAATGATACCAAACTGTTTGAAAATCTACATGCTTATCTTCATGAAAACTAATGATACAACATTGTTTGTGAAACTACGTGCTTAACTTCATGAAAAATCACGATACAACACTGTTTGTGAAACTACTTGCTTAACTTCATGAAAACTAACGATACAACACTGTGTGAGACACTACATGTTTAATTTCATGAAAAGTAACGATACAACACTGGTTGTGAAGCTACTTGCTTAACTTCATGAAAACTATCGATACAACACTGTGTGAGAAACAATGAGCTTAACGTCATGAAAACTAACGACACAACAGTGTGAGAAAATCTGCTTGCTTAACTCCAAGAAAACTAAGGATACAACACTCTTTGTGAACCTACATGCTAAACTTCACGAAAACTCACGATACAACACTGTTTGTGAAACTACAAGCTTAACTTCATGAAAACTATCAATTCAACAATGTGTGAGAATCTCCTTGCTTAACTCCATGACAACTAGGGATACAACACTGTTTGTGAACTTACGTGCTTGACTTACTGATAACTCACGATACAACACAGTGTGAGAAACTACAAGCTTAACTTCATGAAAACTATTGATACAACACTGTGTGATAACCTGCTTGCCTAACTCCATGAAAACTAACGACACAACACGCTTTGTGAAGCTAAGTGCTTAACTTCATGAATACTAATGATACAACACTGTTTGTGAAACTGTGTGCTTACGTTCATGAAAACTAACAATACAACACTGTGTGAGAAACTACATGTTAATTTAATGAAAACTAACGATACAACACTGTTTGTGAAACTACTTGCTTAACCTCATGAAAACTAACTATACAACACTGTGTGAGAAGTACGTGGTTAATTTCATGAAAAATAAGCATACAACACTGCTTGTGAAACTACTTGCTTAACTTCATTAAAACTGTCGATACAACACTGTGTGAGAAACTACATGCTTAATTTGATGAAAACTAAGGATTCCAAACTGTTTAGAATCTACATGCTTATCTTCATGAAAACTAACTATACAACATTGTTTGTGAAACTATGCGCTTAACTTCATGAAACCTCACTATGCAACACTGTTTGTGAAACTACTTGCTTAACTTCATGAAAAGTAACGATACAACACTGTGTGAGAAACTACATGCTTAATTCATGAAAAGTAACGATACAGCACAGGTTGTGAAGCTACATGCTTAACTTCATGAAAACTATCGATACAACACTGTGTGAGAAACTACAAGCTTAACTTCATGAAAATTAACGCAACAACAGTGTTCGAAAATCTGCTTGCTTAACTCCATGAAAACTAAGGATACAACACTGTTTGTGAACCTACATGCTTAATTTCATGAAAACTCACGATACAACACAGCGTGAGAATCTGCTTGCTTAACTCCATGAAAACTCACGATACAACACTGGATGTGAAACTACAAGCTTAACTTCATGAAAAGTATCGATACAAGGCTGTGTGAGAAACTACATGCTTTACTTGATAAAAACTAACTATACCAAACTGTTTACAAATCTCCATGCTTATATTCATGAAAACTAACGATACAACACTGTGTGAAAAACTACATGCTTAATTTCATGAATAGTAACGAAACAACACTGTTTGTGAAACTACTTGCTTAACTTCATGAAAACTAATGATACAACACTGTTTGTGAACCTACATGCTTATCTTCATGAAATCTCACCATACAACACTGTGTGAGAAACTACAATCTTAACTTCATGAAAACTAATGATACAACACTGTTTGTGAACCTACATGCTTATGTTCATGAAAACTCACGATACAACTCTGTGTGAGAATCTGCTTGCTTAACTCCATGAAAACTAACGAAACAACACTGTTTGTGAAACTACTTGCTTAACTTCATTAAACTATCGTTACAACACAGTGTGAGAAACTACATGCCCAACTTGATGAAAACTAACGATGCCAAACTGTTTGAGCATCTACATGCTTATCTTCATGAAAACTAACGATACAACATTGTTTGTGAATCTACGCGCTTAACTTCATGAAAACTCACGATACAACACTGTTTGTGAAACTACAAGCTTAACTTCTTGAAAACAAACAATACAACAATGTGTGAGAATCTGCTTGCTTAACTCCATGAAAACTAAGGATACAACACTGTTTGTGAACCTACGTGCTTGACTTCATGATAACTCACGATACAACACTGTCTGAAAAACTACAAACTTAACATGATGAAAACTGATGATACAACACTGTGTGATATCCTGCTTGCTTAACTCCATGAAAACTAATGATACAACACTGTTTGTGAAACTACAGGCTTAACTTCATAAACACTAATGATACAACACTGTTTGTGAAACTGTGTGCTTACGTTCCTGAAAACTAACAATACAAATCTGTGTGAGAAACTACATGTTAATTTCATGAAAACTAATGATACAACACTGTGTGAGAATCTGCTTTTTTAACTCCATGAAAACTAACCATACAACACTGTTTGTGAAAATACTTGCTTAACCTCATTAAAACTAACTATCTAACTCTGTGTGAAAACTACATGGTTAATTTCATGAAAAGTAACCATACAACACCTCTTGTGAAACTACTTGCTTAACTTCATTAAAACTGTCGATACAACACTGTTTGAGAAACTAAATGCTTAACTTGATAAAAACTAACGATACCAAACTGTTTGAAAATCTATATGCTTATCTAAATGAAAACTAACCATACAACATTGTTTGTGAAATTACTTGCTTAACTTCATGAAAACTATCGATACAACACTGTGTGAGAAAATACAAGCTTAACTTCATGAAAACAAATGATACAACATTTTTTGTTAAACTATGCACTTAACTTCATGAAAACTCATGATACAACACTGTTTGTGAAACTGCAAGCTTAACTTCTTGAAAACTAACAATACAACAATGTGTGAGAATCTGCTTGCTTAACTCCATGACAACTAAGGATACAACACTGTTTGTGAACCTACGTGCTTGACTTCATGATAACTCATGATACAACACCGTGTGAGAAACTACAAGCTTAACTTCATGAAAACTAATGATACAACACTATGTGATATCCTGCTTGCTTAACTCCATGAAAACTAAGGATACAACACTGTTTGTGAACCTACACGCTTAATTTCATGAAAACTCACGATACAACACAGCGTGAGAATCTGCTTGCTTAACTCAATGAAAAATAAAGATACAAAACTGTTTGTGAAACTACAAGCTTAACTTCATGAAAACTATCGATACAAGACTGTGTGAGAAACTACATGCTTAACTTGATGAAAACTAACGATACCAAACTGTTTGAGAATCTCCAAGCTTATCTTCATGAAAACTAACAATACAACATTGTTTGTGAAACTATGCGCTTAACTTCATGAAAACTCACGATACAACACTGTTTGTGAAACTACAAGCTTAACTTCTTGAAAACTATCAATACAACAATGTGTGAGAATCTGCTTGCTTAACTCCATGAAAACTAACGATACAACACTGTTTGTGAAATTACAAGCTTAACTTCATGAATACTAATGATACAACACTGTTTGTGAAACTGTGTGCTTATGTTCATGAAAACTAACAATACAACACTGTGTCAAAAACTACATGTGAATTTCATGAAAACTAATGATACAACACTGTGTGAGAGTCTACTTTTTTAACTTCATGAAAACTAACGACACAACACTGTTTGTGCTTATCTTCATGAAAACTCACGATACAACTCTGTGTGAGAATCTGCTTGCTTAACTCCATTAAAACTAACGATGCAACACTGTGAAACGACTTGCTTAACTTCATGAAAACTATCGATACAACACAGTGTGAGAAACTACATGCTTAACTTGATGAAAACTAACGATACCAAACTATTTGAGCATCTACATGCTTATCTTCATGAAAACAAATGATACAACATTGTTTGTGAAAGTACGTGCTTAACTTCATGAAAAATCACGATACAACACTGTTTGTGAAACTACTTGCTTAACTTCATGAAAACTAACGATACAACACTGTGTGAGACACTACATGTTTAATTTCATGAAAAGTAACGATACAACACTGGTTGTGAAGCTACTTGCTTAACTTCATGAAAACTATCGATACAACACTGTGTGAGAAACTACAAGCTTAACTTCATGAAAATTAACGCAACAACAGTGTTCGAAAATCTGCTTGCTTAACTCCATGAAAACTAAGGATACAACACTGTTTGTGAACCTACATGCTTAATTTCATGAAAACTCACGATACAACACAGCGTGAGAATCTGCTTGCTTAACTCCATGAAAACTCACGATACAACACTGGATGTGAAACTACAAGCTTAACTTCATGAAAAGTATCGATACAAGGCTGTGTGAGAAACTACATGCTTTACTTGATAAAAACTAACTATACCAAACTGTTTACAAATCTCCATGCTTATATTCATGAAAACTAACGATACAACACTGTGTGAAAAACTACATGCTTAATTTCATGAATAGTAACGAAACAACACTGTTTGTGAAACTACTTGCTTAACTTCATGAAAACTAATGATACAACACTGTTTGTGAACCTACATGCTTATCTTCATGAAATCTCACCATACAACACTGTGTGAGAAACTACAATCTTAACTTCATGAAAACTAATGATACAACACTGTTTGTGAACCTACATGCTTATGTTCATGAAAACTCACGATACAACTCTGTGTGAGAATCTGCTTGCTTAACTCCATGAAAACTAACGAAACAACACTGTTTGTGAAACTACTTGCTTAACTTCATTAAACTATCGTTACAACACAGTGTGAGAAACTACATGCCCAACTTGATGAAAACTAACGATGCCAAACTGTTTGAGCATCTACATGCTTATCTTCATGAAAACTAACGATACAACATTGTTTGTGAATCTACGCGCTTAACTTCATGAAAACTCACGATACAACACTGTTTGTGAAACTACAAGCTTAACTTCTTGAAAACAAACAATACAACAATGTGTGAGAATCTGCTTGCTTAACTCCATGAAAACTAAGGATACAACACTGTTTGTGAACCTACGTGCTTGACTTCATGATAACTCACGATACAACACTGTCTGAAAAACTACAAACTTAACATGATGAAAACTGATGATACAACACTGTGTGATATCCTGCTTGCTTAACTCCATGAAAACTAATGATACAACACTGTTTGTGAAACTACAGGCTTAACTTCATAAACACTAATGATACAACACTGTTTGTGAAACTGTGTGCTTACGTTCCTGAAAACTAACAATACAAATCTGTGTGAGAAACTACATGTTAATTTCATGAAAACTAATGATACAACACTGTGTGAGAATCTGCTTTTTTAACTCCATGAAAACTAACCATACAACACTGTTTGTGAAAATACTTGCTTAACCTCATTAAAACTAACTATCTAACTCTGTGTGAAAACTACATGGTTAATTTCATGAAAAGTAACCATACAACACCTCTTGTGAAACTACTTGCTTAACTTCATTAAAACTGTCGATACAACACTGTTTGAGAAACTAAATGCTTAACTTGATAAAAACTAACGATACCAAACTGTTTGAAAATCTATATGCTTATCTAAATGAAAACTAACCATACAACATTGTTTGTGAAATTACTTGCTTAACTTCATGAAAACTATCGATACAACACTGTGTGAGAAAATACAAGCTTAACTTCATGAAAACAAATGATACAACATTTTTTGTTAAACTATGCACTTAACTTCATGAAAACTCATGATACAACACTGTTTGTGAAACTGCAAGCTTAACTTCTTGAAAACTAACAATACAACAATGTGTGAGAATCTGCTTGCTTAACTCCATGACAACTAAGGATACAACACTGTTTGTGAACCTACGTGCTTGACTTCATGATAACTCATGATACAACACCGTGTGAGAAACTACAAGCTTAACTTCATGAAAACTAATGATACAACACTATGTGATATCCTGCTTGCTTAACTCCATGAAAACTAAGGATACAACACTGTTTGTGAACCTACACGCTTAATTTCATGAAAACTCACGATACAACACAGCGTGAGAATCTGCTTGCTTAACTCAATGAAAAATAAAGATACAAAACTGTTTGTGAAACTACAAGCTTAACTTCATGAAAACTATCGATACAAGACTGTGTGAGAAACTACATGCTTAACTTGATGAAAACTAACGATACCAAACTGTTTGAGAATCTCCAAGCTTATCTTCATGAAAACTAACAATACAACATTGTTTGTGAAACTATGCGCTTAACTTCATGAAAACTCACGATACAACACTGTTTGTGAAACTACAAGCTTAACTTCTTGAAAACTATCAATACAACAATGTGTGAGAATCTGCTTGCTTAACTCCATGAAAACTAACGATACAACACTGTTTGTGAAATTACAAGCTTAACTTCATGAATACTAATGATACAACACTGTTTGTGAAACTGTGTGCTTATGTTCATGAAAACTAACAATACAACACTGTGTCAAAAACTACATGTGAATTTCATGAAAACTAATGATACAACACTGTGTGAGAGTCTACTTTTTTAACTTCATGAAAACTAACGACACAACACTGTTTGTGCTTATCTTCATGAAAACTCACGATACAACTCTGTGTGAGAATCTGCTTGCTTAACTCCATTAAAACTAACGATGCAACACTGTGAAACGACTTGCTTAACTTCATGAAAACTATCGATACAACACAGTGTGAGAAACTACATGCTTAACTTGATGAAAACTAACGATACCAAACTATTTGAGCATCTACATGCTTATCTTCATGAAAACTAATGATACAACATTGTTTGTGAAACTACGTGCTTAACTTCATGAAAAATCACGATACAACACTGTTTGTGAAACTACTTGCTTAACTTCATGAAAACTAACGATACAACACTGTGTGAGACACTACATGTTTAATTTCATGAAAAGTAACGATACAACACTGGTTGTGAAGCTACTTGCTTAACTTCATGAAAACTATCGATACAACACTGTGTGAGAAACAATGAGCTTAACGTCATGAAAACTAACGACACAACAGTGTGAGAAAATCTGCTTGCTTAACTCCAAGAAAACTAAGGATACAACACTCTTTGTGAACCTACATGCTAAACTTCACGAAAACTCACGATACAACACTGTTTGTGAAACTACAAGCTTAACTTCATGAAAACTATCAATTCAACAATGTGTGAGAATCTCCTTGCTTAACTCCATGACAACTAGGGATACAACACTGTTTGTGAACTTACGTGCTTGACTTACTGATAACTCACGATACAACACAGTGTGAGAAACTACAAGCTTAACTTCATGAAAACTATTGATACAACACTGTGTGATAACCTGCTTGCCTAACTCCATGAAAACTAACGACACAACACGCTTTGTGAAGCTAAGTGCTTAACTTCATGAATACTAATGATACAACACTGTTTGTGAAACTGTGTGCTTACGTTCATGAAAACTAACAATACAACACTGTGTGAGAAACTACATGTTAATTTAATGAAAACTAACGATACAACACTGTTTGTGAAACTACTTGCTTAACTTCATGAAAACTAATGATACAACACTGTTTGTGGACCTACATGCTTATCTTCATGAAAACTCACCATACAACACTGTGTGAGAAACTACAACTTAACTTCATGAAAACTAAGGATACAACACTGTTTGTGAACCTACATGCTTATCTTCATGAAAACTCATGATACAACTCTGTGTGAGAATCTGCTTGCTTAACTCCATGAAAACTAACGATACAACACTGTTTGTGAAACTACTTGCTTATCTTCATGAAATCTCACCATACAACACTGTGTGAGAAACTACAATCTTAACTTCATGAAAACTAAGGATACAACACTGTTTGTGAAACTACGTGCTTAACTTCATGAAAACAGACGATACAACACTGTTTGTGAAACTACTTACTTAACTTCATGAAAACTAACGATACAACACTGTGTGAGACACTACATGCTTAATTTCATGAAAAGTAACGATACAACACTGGTTGTGAAGCTACTTGCTTAACTTCATGAAAACTATCGATACAACACTGTGTGAGAAACTATGAGCTTAACGTCATGAAAACTAACGACACAACAGTGTGAGAAAATATGCTTGCTTAACTCCAAGAAAACTAAGGATACAACACTCTTTGTGAACCTACATGCTAAACTTCACGAAAACTCACGATACAACACTGTTTGTGAAACTACAAGCTTAACTTCATAAGCACTAATGATACAACACTGTTTGTGAAACTGTGTGCTTACGTTCCTGAAAACTAACAATACAAAACTGTGTGAGAAACTACATGTTAATTTCATGAAAACTAATGATACAACACTGTGTAGAATCTGCTTTTTTAACTCCATGAAAACTAACCATACAACACTGTTTGTGAAAATACTTGCTTAACCTCATGAAAACTAACTATCTAACTCTGTGTGAGAAACTACATGGTTAATTTCATGAAAAGTAACCTTACAACACCTCTTGTGAAACTACTTGCTTAACTTCATTAAAACTGTCGATACAACACTGTTTGAGAAACTAAATGCTTAACTTGATAAAAACTAACGATACCAAACTGTTTGAAAATCTAAATGCTTATCTAAATGAAAACTAACCATACAACATTGTTTGTGAAACTACTTGCTTAACTTCATGAAAACTATCGATACAACACTGTGTGAGAAAATACAAGCTTAACTTCATGAAAACAAACGATACAACATTTTTTGTTAAACTATGCACTTAACTTCATGAAAACTCATGATACAACACTGTTTGTGAAACTGCAAGCTTAACTTCTTGAAAACTAACAATACAACAATGTGTGAGAATCTGCTTGCTTAACTCCATGACAACTAAGGATACAACACTGTTTGTGAACCTACGTGCTTGACTTCATGATAGCTCATGATACAACACCGTGTAAGAAACTACAAGCCTAACTTCATGAAAACTCATGATACAACTCTGTGTGAGAATCTGCTTGCTTAACTCCATGAAAACTAACGATACAACACTGTTTGTGAAACTACTTGCTTATCTTCATGAAAACTCACCATACCACACTGTGTGAGAAACTACAATCTTAACTTCATGAAAACTAACGACACCGCACTGTTTGTGAACCTACGAGTTATCTTCATGAAAACTCACGATACAACTCTGTGTGAGAATCTGCTTCCTTAACTCCATGAATACTAACGATACAACACTGTTTGTGAAACTACTTGCTAAACTTCATGAAAACTATCGATACAACACAGTGTGAGAAACTACGTGCTTATGTTCATGAAAACTAATGATACAACATTGTATGTGAAACAAAGTGCTTAACATCATGAAAACTCACGATACAACTCTGTTTGTGAAATTACTAGCTTAACTTCATGAAAATAAACGATACAACACTGTGTGTGAAACTACATGCTTAATATCATGAAAAGTAACGATACAACACTGGTTGTGAAGCTACATGCTTAAATTCATGAAAACTGTTTGAAAAACTACAAGCTTAGCTTCATGAAAACTAATGATACAAAAGTGTGAGAATATCTGCTAATTAGCTCCTTGACAAGTAAGGATACAACACTGTTTGTGAACCTACATGCTTAATTTAATGAAAAGTAACGATGCAACACTAGTTGTGAAGCTACATGCTTAACTTCATTAAAACTATCAATACAACCCTGTGTGAGAAACTACAAGCTTGACTTTATGAAAACTAACGATACAACAGTGTGAGAAAATCTGCATGCTTAACTCCATGAAAACTAAAGATACAACACTGTTTGTGAACCTACATGCTTAATTTCATGAAAACTCTCCATACAACACAGCGTGAGAATATTCTTGCTTAACTCCATGAAAACTAATGATACAACACTGTTTGTGAAACCACAAGGTTAACTTCATGAAAACTATCGATACAAGATTGTGTGAGAAACTACATGCTTAACTTGATGAAAACTAACGATTCCAAACTGTATGAGAATCTCCATGCTTATCTTCATGAATACTAACTATACAACATTGTTTTCGAAACCACGCGCTTATCTTCATGAAAACTCACCACACAACACTGTGTGAGAAACTCCAATCTTAACTTCATGAAAACTAAGGACACAACACTTTTTGTGAACCTACGTGCTTATCTTCATGAAAACTCACGATACAACTCTGAGAATCTGCTTGCTTGACTCCATGAAAACTAACGATACAACACTGTTTGTGAAACTATTGCTTAACTTCATGAAAACTATAGGTACAACACAGTGTGAGAAACTACATGCTTAATTGATGAAAACTAACGATACCAAACAGTTTGAGAATCTACATGCTTATCTTCATGAAAACTAACGATACAACATTGTTTGTGAAACCACGCACTTATCTTCATGAAAACTCACGATACAAAACAGCGTGAGAGTCGGCTTGCTTAACTCCATAAAAACTAAGGATAGAAAACTGTGTGAGAAACTACAAGCTTAACTTCATGAAAACTAAGGATCCAACACTGTTTGTGAACCTACATGCTTATCTTCATGAAAACTCACCATACAACACTGCGTGAGAATCTACAATCTTAACTTCATGAAAACTAAGGATATAACAGTGTGAGAAAATCTGCTTGCTTAACTCCATGAAAACTAAGGATACAACACTATTTGTGAACCTACATGCTAAATTTCATGAAATCTCACGATACAACACAACGTGAAAATCTGCTTGCTTAACTCCATGAAAACTAACGATACAACAGTGTTTGTGAAACTACAAGCTTAACTTCATGAAAACTGTCGAAACAAGATTGTGTGAGAAACTACATGCTTAACTTGATGAAATCTAACGATACCAAACTTTTTGAGAATCTACATGCTTATCTTCATGAAAACTCATGTAACAACTCTGTGTGAGAATCTGCTTGCTTAACTCCATGAAAAGTAACGATACAACACTGTGTGAGAAACTACAAGATTAACTTCATGAATACTAAGGATCCAACACTGTTTGTTAACCTACATGCTTATCTTCATGGAAACTCACCATACAACACTGTGTAAGAAACTACATCTTAACTACATGAAAACTAACGACACAACAGTGTTTGTGAACCTATGTGCTTATCTTCATGAAAATCACGATACAACTCTGTGTGAGAATCTGCTTGCTTAACTCCATTAAAACTAACGATACAACACAGTGTGAGAAACTACATGCTTATCTGATGAAACCTAACGATACCAAACTGTTTGAGAATACACATGCTTATTTTCATGAAAACTAGGGATACAACACTGTGTGAGAAACTACAAGCATAACTTCATGTAAACTAATGATACAACAGTTTGAGAAAATATGCTTGCTTAACTCCATGAAAACTAAGGATACAACACTTTTTGTGAACCTACATGCTTAGTTTCATGAAAAGTAACGATACAGCACTGGTTGTGAAGCTACATGCTTAACTTCATGAAAACTATCGATACAACACTGTATGAGAAACTACAAACTTAACTTCATGAAAACTAAGGATACAACACTGTTTGTGAACCTACATGCTTATTTTCATGAAAACTCACCATAAAACACTGTGTGAGAAACTACAATCTTAACTTCATGAACACTAAGGATACAACACTGTTTGTGAACCTACATGCTTATCTTCATGAAAACTCACCATACAACACTGTGTGAGAAACTACAATCTTAACTTCACGAAAACTAACGCCACAACACTGTTTGTGAACCTACGTGGTTATCTTCATGAAAACTCACGAGACAACTCTGTGTGAGAATCTGCTTGCTTATCTCCATGAAAACTAACGATACAACACTGTTTGTATAACTACTTGCTTAACTTCTTGAAAACTATCGATACAACACAGTGTGAGAAACTACATGCTTAACTTGATGAAAACTAACGATACCAAAGTGTTTGAGAATCTACATGCTTATCTTCATGAAAACTAACGATACAACATTGTTTGTGAAACTGCTTGCTTAACTTCATGAAAACTAACGATACAACAATGTGTGAGAAACTACATGCTTAGTTTCATGAAAGGTAACGATACAACACTGGTTGTGAAGCTACATGCTTAGCTTCATGAAAACTATCGATACAACACTGTGTGAGAAACTACAAACTTAACTTCATGAACACTAAGGATACAACACTGTTTGTGAACCTACATGCTAAACTTCAGGAAAACTCACCATAAAACAGTGTGAGAAACTACAATCTTAACTTCATGAAAACTAACGACACAACACTGTTTGTGAACCTACGTGTTTATCTTCATGAAAACTCACCATACAACACTGTGTGAGAAACTACCATCTTAACTTCATGAAAACTAACGACACAACACTGTTTGTGAACCTACGTGCTTATCTTCATGAAAACTCACGATACAACTCTGTGTGAGAATCTGCTTGCTTATCTCCATGAAAACTAACGATACAACACTGTTTGTATAACTACTTGCTTAACTTCTTGAAAACTATCGATACAACACAGTGTGAGAAACTACATGCTTAACTTGATGAAAACTAACGATACCAAAGTGTTTGAGAATCTACATGCTTATCTTCATGAAAACTAACGATACAACATTGTTTGTGAAACTGCTTGCTTAACTTCATGAAAACTAACGATACAACAATGTGTGAGAAACTACATGCTTAGTTTCATGAAAAGTAACGATACAACACTGGTTGTGAAGCTCCATGCTTAACTTCATGAAAACTATCGATACAACACTGTGTGAGAAACTACAAACTTAACTTCATGAAAACTAAGGATACAACACTGTTTGTGAACCTACATGCTTATCTTCATGAAAACTCACCATAAAACACTGTGTGAGAAACTACAATCTTAACTTCATGAAAACTAACGACACAACACTGTTTGTGAACCTACGTGTTTATCTTCATGAAAACTCACGATACAACTCTGAGAATCTGCTTGCTTAACTCCATTAAACTAACGATACAACACAGTGTGAGAAACTACATGCTTAACTGATGAAAACTAACGATACCAAACTCTGTGAGAATATACATGCTTATTTTCATGAAACTAATGATACAACACTGTGTGAGAAACTACAAGCATAACTTAGTGTAAACTAACGATAAAACAGTTTGAGAAAGTATGCTTGCTTAACTCCAAGAAACTAAGGATACAACACTGTTTGTGAACCTAAATGCTTAATTTCATTAAAACTCACGATACAACACAGCATGAGAATCTGCTTGCTTAAATCAATAAAAACTAAGGATACAACACTGTGTGAGAAACTACAAACTTAACTTCATGTAAACTAAGGATACAACACTCTTTGTGAACCTACATCCTTATCTTCTTGAAAACTCACCATACAACACTGTGTGAGAAACTACAATCTTAACTTCATAAAAACTAACGACACAACACTGTTTGTGAACCTACGTGCTTATCGTCATGAAAACAAAGGATACAACTCTGTGTGAGAATCTGCTTGCTTATCTCCATGAAAACTAACGATACAACACTGTTTGTGAAACTACTTACTTAACTTCATGAAAACTATCGATAGAACACAGTGTGAGAAACTACATGCTTAACTTGATGAAAACTAACGATAAAAAACTGTTTGATAATCTACATGCTTATCTTCATAAAAACTAACGATACAACATTGTTTGTGAAACTACTTGCTTAACTTCATGAAAACTAACGATACAACATTGTTTGTGAAACTATGCGTTTAACATCATGAAAATTCACGATACAACACTGTTTGTAAAACTACTTGCTTAACTCCATGAAAACTAATGATACAACACTGTGTGGGAAACTACATGCTTAGGTTCATGAAAAGTAACGATACAACACTGGTTGTGAAGCTACATGCTTAAAATCATGAAAACTATCGATACAACACTGTGTGAGAAAAAACAAACTTAACTTCATGAAAACTAAGGATACAACACTGTTTGTGAACCTACATGCTTAGCTTCATGAAAACTCACCATACAACACTGTGTGAGAAACTACAATCTTAACATCATGAAAATTAACGACACAACACTGTGTGTGAACCTACGTGTTTATCTTCATGAAAACTCACGATACAACTCTAAGAATCTGCTTGCTTAACTCCATGAAACTAAGGATACAACACTGTTTGAGAAACTACTTGCTTAACTTCATGAAAACAATCAATACAACACAGTGTGAGAAACTACATGCTTAACTTGATGAAAACTAACAATACCTAACTGTTTGAGAATCTACATGCTTATCTTCATGAAAACTAACGATACAACATTGTTTGTGAAACTACTTACTTAACTTCTTGAAAACTAACGATACAACACTGTGTGAGAAACTACATGCTTAGTGTCATGAAAAGTAACGATACAACACTGGTTGTAAAGCTACATGCTTAACTTCATGAAAACTATCGATACAACACTGTGTGAGAAACTACAAATTTAACTTTAGGAAAACTAAGGATACAAAACTGTTTGTGAACCTACATGCTTATCTTCATGAAAATTCACCATACAACACTGTGTGAGAAACTACAATCTTAACTTCATGAAAACTAATGACACAACACTCTTTGTGAACCTACGGGCTTATCTTCATGAAAACTCACGATATAAATCTGTGTGAGAATCTGCTTGCTTATCTCCATGAAAACTATCGATACAACACTGTGTGACAAACTACAAACTTATCTTTATGAAAACTAAGGATACACCACTGTTTGTGAACCTACATGCATATCTTCATGAAAACTCACCATACAAACTGTGTGAGAAGCTACAATCTTAACTTCTGAAAACT
This sequence comes from Mesocricetus auratus, assembly GCF_017639785.1. Taxonomy (NCBI): domain Eukaryota; kingdom Metazoa; phylum Chordata; class Mammalia; order Rodentia; family Cricetidae; genus Mesocricetus; species Mesocricetus auratus. The sequence continues at coordinate 24,920 of NW_024430375.1, forward strand.
AATGACACAACACTGTTTGTGAACCTACGTGCTTATCTTCATGAAAACTCATGATACAACTCTGAGAATTTGCATGCTTAACACCATGAAAACTAAGGATACAACACTGTTTGTGAAACTACTTGCTTTACTTCATGAAAACTATCGATACAACACAGTGTGAGAAACTACATACTTAACTTGATGAAAACTAACGATACAAAACTGTTTGAGTATGTACATGCTTATCTTCATGAAAACTAACGATACAACATTGTTTGTGAAATTACTTGCTTAACTTCATGAAAACTAACGATACAACACTGTGTGAGAAACAACAAACATAACTTCATGAAAACTGAAGATACAACACTGTTTGTGAAACTACGTGCTTATTGTCATGAAAACTCACGATACAACTCTGTGTGAGAATCTGCTTGCTTATCTCCATGAGAACTAATGATACAACACTGTTTGTGAAACTAATTGCTTAACTTCATGAAAACTATCGATACAACACTGTGTGAGAAACAACAAACTTAACTTCATGAAAAATAAGGATACAACACTGTTTGTGAACCTACATGCTTATCTTCATGAAAACTCACCATACAACACTGTGTGAGAGACTACAATCTTAACTTCATGAAAACTAACGACACAACACTGTTTGTGAACCTACGTGTTTATCTTCATGAAAACTAACGATACAACTCTGAGAATCTCCTTGCTTAACTCCATGAAAACTAAGGATACAACATTGTTTGTGAAACTACTTGCTTAACTTCATGAAAACTAACGATACAACACTGTGTGAGAAACTCTATGCTAAGTTTCATGAAAAGTAACGATACAACACTGGTTGTGAAGCTATATGCTTAACTTCATGAAAACTATCGATACACCACTGTGTGAGAAACTACAAACTTAACTTCATGATAACTAATGATACAATACTGTTTGTGAACCTACATGCTTATCTTCATGAAAACTCACCATACAACACTGTGTGAGAAACTACAATCTTAACTTCATGAAAACTAACGACACAACACTGTTTGTGAACCTACGTGCTTAGTGTCATGAAAACTCACAATACAACTCTGTGTGAGAATCTGCTTGCTTAACTCCATGAAAACTAACGATACAACACTGTTTGTGAAACTACTTGCTACACTTCATGAAAACTATCAATACAACACAGTGTGAGAAACTACATGCTTAACTTGATGAAAACTAACGACACCAAACTGTTTGAGAATCTACATGCTTCCCTTCATGAAAATTGACGATACAACATTGTTTGTGAAATTACTTGCTTAACTTCATGAAAACTAACGATACAACACTGTGTGAGAAACAACAAACTTAACTTCATGAAAACTAAGGATACAAAACTGATTGTGAACCTACATGCTTAGCTTCATGAAAACTGACCATACAACACTGTGAGAGACTACAATCTTAACTTCATGAAAACTAATGACACAACACTGTTTGTGAACCTACGTGTTTATCTTCATGAAAACTAACGATACAACTCTGAGAATCTCCTTGCTTAACTCCATGAAAACTAAGGATACAACATTGTTTGTGAAACTACTTGCTTAACTTCATGAAAACTAACGATACAACACTGTGTGAGAAACTACATGCTTAGTTTCATGAAAAGTAACGATACAACACTAGTTGTGAAGCTACATGCTTAACTTCATGAAAACTATCGATACAACACTGTGTGAGAAACTACAAATCTAACTTTATCAAAACTAAGGATACAACACTGTTTGTGAACCTACATGCTTATCTTCATGAAAACTCACCATACAACACTGTGTGAGAAACTACAATCTTAACTTCTGAAAACTAACGACACAACACTGTTTGTGAACCTACGTGCTTATCGCCATGAAAACTCAGGATACAACTCTGTGTGAGAATCTGCTTGCTTATCTCCATGAAAACTAATGATACAACACTGTTTGTGAAACTAATTGCTTAACTTCATGAAAACTATCGATACAACACAGTGTGAGAAACTACATGCTTAACTTGATGAAAACTAACGATACCAAACTGTTTGAGAATCTACATGCTTATCTTCATGAAAACTAACGATACAACATTGTTTGTGAAACTACTTGCCTAACTTCATGAAAACTAACGATAAAACACTGTGTGAGAAACTACATGCTTAGTTTCATGAATAGTAATGATACAACACTGGTTGTGAAGCTACATGCTTAACTTCATGAAACTATCGATACAACGCTGTGTGAGAAACTACAAACTTAACTTCATGAAAACTAAGGATACAACACTCTTTGTGAACCTACATCCTTATCTTCTTGAAAACGCACCATACAACACTGTGTGAGAAACTACAATCTTAACTTCATAAAAACTAACGACACATCACTGTTTGTGAACCTGCGTGCTTATCGTCATGAAAACACAGGATACAACAATGTGTGAGAATCTGCTTGCTTATCTCCATGAAAACTAACGATACAACACTGTTTGTGAAACTACTTACTTAACTTCATGAAAACTATCGATACAACACAGTGTGAGAAACTACATGCTTAACTTGATGAAAACTAACGATAACAAACTGTTTGAGAATCTACATGCTTATCTTCATGAAAACTAACGATACAACATTGTTTGTGAAACTACTTGCTTAACTTCATGAAAACTAACGATACAACTTTGTTTGTGAATCTACGCATTTAACTTCATGAAAACTAACGAAACAACACTGTGTGAGAAACTACATGCTAGGTTTTATGAAAAGTAACATGCTTATCTTCATGAAATCTAACCATACAACACTGTGTGAGAAACTACAATCTTAACTTCATGAAAACTAACGACACAACACTGTTTGTGAACCTACGTGCTTATCTTCATGGAAACACGTGATAAAACTCTGTGTGAGAGTCTGCTTGCTTAACTCCATGAAACTAATGATACAACACTGTTTGTGAAACTACTTGCTTAATTTCCTGAAAACTATCGATACAACACAGTGTGAGAAAGTACATGCTTAACTTGATGAAAACTAACGATACCAAACTGTTTGAGAATCTACATGCTTCCCTTCATGAAAATTGACGATACAACATTGTTTGTGAAATTACTTGCTTAACTTCATGAAACTAACGATACAACACTGTGTGAGAAACAACAAACTTAACTTCATGAAAACTAAGGATACAAAACTGTTTGTGAACCTACATGCTTAGCTTCATGAAAACTCACCATACAACACTGTGTGAGAGACTACAATCTTAACTTCATGAAAACTAACGACACAACACTGTTTGTGAACCTACGTGTTTATCTTCATGAAAACTAATGATACAACTCTGAGAATCTCCTTGCTTAAATCCATGAAAACTAAGGATACAACATTGTTTGTGAAACTACTTGCTTAACTTCATGAAAACTAACGATACAACACTGTGTGAGAAACTACATGCTTAGTATCATGAAAAGTAATGATACAACACTGGTAGTGAAGCTACATGCTTAACTTCATGAAAACTATCGATACAACACTGTGTGAGAAACTTCAAGTTTAACATCATGAAAACTAACGATACGACAGTGTGAGAAAATCTACTTGCAAAACTCCTTGAACACTAAGGATACAACAATGTTTGGGAACCTACATGCTTAATTTCATGAAAACTCACGACACAATACAGCATGAGAATCTGCTTGCTTAACTCCATGAAAACTAACGATACAACACTGTGTGAGAAACTCTATGCTAAGTTTCATGAAAAGTAACTATACAACACTGGTTGTGAAGCTACATGCTTAACTTCATGAAAACAATCGATACACCACTGTGTGAGAAACTACAAACTTAACATCATGAAAACTAATGATACAATACTGTTTGAGAACCTACATGCTTATCTTCATGAAAACTCACCATACAACACTCTGTGAGAAACTACAATCTTAACTTCATGAAAACTAACGACACAACACTGTTTGTGAACCTACGTGCTTATTGTCATGAAAACTCACAATACAACTCTGTGTGAGAATCTGCTTGCTTATCTCCATGAAAACTAACGATACAACACTGTTTGTGAAACTACTTGCTTAACTTCATGAAAACTATCGATACAACACAGTGTGAGAAACTACATGCTTAACTTGATGAAAATTAACGATACCAAACAGTTTGAGAATCTACATGCTTCCCTTCATGAAAACTTACGAAACAAGATTGTTTGTGAAACTATTGTTTAACTTCATGAAAACTAACGATACAACACTGTGTGAGAAACAACAAACTTAACATCATGAAAACTAAGGATACAACACTGTTTGTGAACCTACATGCTTATCTTCATGAAAACTCACCATACAACACTGTGTGAGAAACTACAATCTTAACTTCATGAAAACTAACGACACAACACTGTTTGTGAACCTACGTGTTTATCTTCATGAAAACTCACGATACAACTCTGAGAATCTGCTTGCTTAACTCCATGAAAACTAAGGATACAACATTGTTTGTGAAACTACTTGCTTAACTTCATGAAAACTATCGATACAACACAGTGTGAGAAACTACATGCTTAACATGATGAAAACTAACAATACCAAACTGTTTGAGAATCTACATGCTTATCTTCATGAAAAATGACGATACAACATTGTTTATGAAACTACTTATTTAACTTCATGAAAAGTAACGATACAACACTGTGTGAGAAACTACATGCCTAGTTTCATGAAAAGTAATGATACAACACTGGTTGTGAAGCTACATGCTTAACTTCATGAAAACTATCAATACAACACTGTGTGAGAAACTACAAACTTAACTTCATGAAAACTAAGGATACAACATTGTTTGTGAACCAACATGCTTATCTTCATGAAAACTCACCATACAACTCTGTGTGAGAAACTACAATCTTAACTTCATGAAAACTAATGACACAACACTCTTTGTGAACCTAAGGGCTTATCTTCATGAAAACTCACGATACAACTCTGTGTGAAAATCTGCTTGCTTATCACCATGAAAACTAACGATACAACACTGTTTGTGAAACTACTTGCTTAACTTCATGAAAACTATCGATACACCACAGTGTGAGAACCTACATGCTTAACTTGATGAAAACTAACAATACAAAACTGTTTGAGAATCTACATGCTTATCTTCATGAAAACAAATGATACAACATTGTTTGTGAAACTACTTGCCTAACTTCATGAAAACTAACGATACAACACTGTGTGAGAAACTACATGCTTAGTTTATTGAAAAGTAACGATACAACACTGGTTGTGAAGCTACATGCTTAACTTCATGAAATCTATCGATACAACACTGTGTGAGAAGCTACAAACTTAACTTCATGAAAACTACGGATACAACACTCTTTGTGAACCTACATCCTTATCTTCTTGAAAACTCACCATACAACACTGTGTGAGAAACTACAATCTTTACTTCATAAAAACTAACGACACATCACTGTTTGTGAACCTGCGTGCTTATCGTCATGAAAACACAGGATTCAACTCTGTGTGAGAATCTGCTTGCTTATCTCCATGAAAACTAACAATACAACACTGTTTGTGAAACTACTTACTTAACTTCATGAAAACTATCGATACAACACAGTGTGAGAAACTACATGCTTAACTTGATGAAAACTAACGATAACAAACTGTTTGAGAATCTACATGCTTATCTTCATGAAAACTAAAGATACAACATTGTTTGTGAAACTACTTGCTTAACTTCATGTAAACTAACGATACAACATTGTTTGTGAAACTATGTGTTTAACTTCATGAAAACTCACGATACAACACTGTTTGTGAAACTACTTGCTTAACTCCATGAAAACTAACGAAACAACACTGTG
>NW_024430376.1:0-77716 GCF_017639785.1 Mesocricetus auratus
CGCGCTACCGTCTCGCCAGCAAGAACGACGCAGAACACTCGGATCCTTCTGCAGTAAAGCTTTAATGCATCTTGAGAGATAGATGATCAGCTTCTTAGAGGGAGACCCCAAGCTAAGAAACCCAGCCCCTTATATAAGCCTAGGAGCTCCGAGTGAGATGTGTAGAGCCGGGATTGGTGGTTTGCACATCACCCCAGATGACGTCACGGGAGAGGCACAGTTTAAACGGTTAACTCCAACTGACAGCGACAGTTAACTCTAACTGACAGCGACAGTTAACTCCAACTGACAGCGACAGTTAACTCCAACTGACAGCGACAGTTAACTCCAACTGACAGTGGATGTCAGCGCCATCTTCTAACGGCAATAGCGATAGCGAGGGCGGCTCCTCACATCTCCCCCTATTCATTTATTTTTGAAGCAATAGGACACCCACAACTTTGGAGTGGAGATAGAGGTCAAATCCCCATGTGCAAATTCGGAACATGTACAAAGCTCCTCTCCAGGGTCTTATCCCCAGAGGAAGTCCTGACCAGTCCGATGTCTTTTTTCTGGGGGAAGGAGATCATGACATAGAACCTTCATGCAAGATGACTTATCTCCCAGGAGAAAGTCGTTATACCGCAGACCTCTCCTGTGCAGTGCTTAGCCTTGCAACTCCTTGGGCTGCTGAAGCCTACCCACTCTATCCCGTGCAATGAGACTAGCCTCGTGGGGTGCAAGAGCTGGGAGGCCAGCGACCTATTGCTTTAACATGGTTAACCAAATGTCAGGGGATGCTCCGTGTTCTAAGGCAGCAAGTGCTTGTGCCACCACCACTTTCTCCTTTTGTTTGGGCTCTGAGCGTACACACCATCCAAAGCATCAACACTATTCCACAGCAGAGAACTAGGCTAAATGATCCTACCCCCACCCATTCCTTAAAATAAGAAAATGCAGATGAAATCCAGGGGGAGAGGTCTTCCATCAGAGAAAGATCCAGATGCGTCGAATTCACTTGCAGGATCGCCATTCTCAACTCACGGAGTGTCTGCTCAAACTCAAAAGTCCAATTCTGTAATAAATGTTGAGACAGAGCTTTTGACAGGTTAGCTGCTCTTGTAAAATTCTCATATTGTACTAAGTGACACAAAGGCCAGGCAACTTTGTTCACATCCCAATTTGGCCATCTGCCACAATATATCCAATTGTTCCTGAACCAAATTAATCTGTTGGTTTACCAACATCAGGCCTCCTTGTATCTGAGAATTGGCAGTGGCCTGTTTATCTAGGACCATGGTCACAGTGGCCTATAGTTCATTAATGGTTTGAGTTGTCTGCACAGTGGCAGAAAGTGCAAGGGCCGAGGCGGTAACCGAAGCAGTAACCGCGGCGGTGGCTATCAGGCCCACAATAATAGCAGAGATCCCAAAAATCTCGCTTTTCCCTAAACAAACTCAAATTACTTGGCGCCTCAACAGGAGCTGGAATAAATCGAGGCATGCGCATTACCAAAGCAAAAGGGTGCTTAATAGCATCCCAGCATAATGCATAAAAACAATTCTAAGCAGAACAATTTATTTCTTTCTGATTCTTACCTAAGGTATCATTACTCACAACCCAAATAAAGGGCAGCTGAATAATTAGTTCTCTTAAAAGGGGTATACTTAACATTGGAGGAGGACCAATCAGATGATCCAGAGCTCTGTCCCTCACTCAGACTGTTGCCTAATGCCCCTTTCCAATCAAAAGTAATCTGTCCCTTCTCACTATCATAGGAGAAAGATCAGTACAGCTTCCATTAATTCAAAAGGATTAGCATTAGATCTTTCTGGATCCATATGAATAAAATTATCCTTTAATGAAGAAATCACAGTAAAGCACAAGCTTCCTACTAATGACAAGGTTCTCTCATCCTGAAAACTCTGTATCTGAGGATCTAAAGGCAAAAAGGCAAGCCCCAACTCTCTATTATTTGTGAAAAATCTAGGGAACACCTGGGCATTCTGCATCACTGGCATCGGTAGGGGGAAGGTAGACATGATGGCCCACCGTAACTCTCCCATCATACTAGGAACCATCATCCCGAGTAGGAGAGTCTTCATCACCCACTTGGCCTCCATCCTTCTTATTCTGGAGTTGTGAAGGAGCTCTTCGAGTGAGTCTTTCAGGGATCCACAGGGGGTTTTCTTCCTCCTGTGGAAAAACACACACAGCTCCCCTGGATCTTATAAGAATAGGATCCGGGCCTTTCCAGAGATCAGTCAAGACATCTTTCCATTTTACCATTTCTTTTGGCCTATCAGGCTCTAAACTGTGGCGATCAGCCGCAGTGTGGCCTTGGGCATCACAGTTCAAGAAATTAAGGGTAAAAAGTGCCATGGATACAGCAACTCTTGGTACCGAGGGTAGAACATCCTCAATACTCCCCTTTTGTTTAATCAGATATGATTTGAGTGTACGATGGGCACGTTCCACAATGCCCTGTCCTTGAGGGTTATAAGGTAGGCCAGTTAGATGGGTAACATCCATTTGCCGACAAAACTGTCGGAATTTTTGAGAGGTATATGCTGGTCCATTGTCTGTTTTTAAAATTCTGGGTTTTCCCTAAGCACTCCAGGCCTCAAGGCAATGTTGAATCACATATGAGGCCTTTTCCCCTGTTAGGGGTGTGGCAAACATTACGCCAGAACAGGTGTCAACAGAAACATGAACATATTGAAGCCTTCCAAAAGAGGGAATATGAGTAACATCCATCTGCCACATCTGCAATGGTCTAATGCCACGTGGGTTTATTCCCATGTGGGGAGTAGGTAAGAATTCGCAGCAATTCTGGCATTGAGTAACAATTTCCCTAGCCTCTTTCCTGGATAGAGCAAAACGACGGCGCAAGGTCTCAGCCGTCACATGAAAGCGCTTATGGAATTCTTTTGCTGCTTGTGCATGGGTAGACAAGGCAGCGGCCACCAGCTTTGTAGCCTTGTCCGCTAAGTCATTCCCTAAGGACATGGGACCTGGGAGTCCAGAATGTGCTCGGACATGGGTAATGAAAACAGGAAATCTCCTATTTAACAAGGCAGCTTGTATCTTCTGAAAGATGTTAGCAACTCTGCTGGAGGATCTTATTATTCCAGCTATCTCAAGGAGATTAACTGCATTAACCACATAAGAGGAATCTGATACAATATTGAGGGGTCCTGGAAAAGCCTCAAGAACCTCCAGTACTATCAGACATTCTACAACTTGAGGTGAAGTTTCATTATATTGTTTAGATATAACCCTATCCTTGACCACATAAGCTCCCATACCAGTTTTTGATCCATCAGTGTACACCACAGTCCCATCTGGGAGTGGGTCTTTAGCTGTCACTTGTGGAAACACTATAGCCTGGTTTAGGGCAAACTGTAAAATTGGATGCTTTGGAAAATGATTATCAATTTGTCCTGAAAAGGAAGTAACTAAAACTGCCCAATCACTAGATGTGGCTGCCAAGGTCTGAACTTGTGCAGCAGTATAAGGCACAATCAAGGAATCAGGATCCCTGCCAAAATGTGTAACAGCTGCTTTTATTCCGCGAAGCGCGAGCTGTGCAACAGCATCAGGGTACCAGTCAATAATCTTAGCAGGGGAAGCATTTGGATGAATCCAAAGTAATGGTCCATGTTGCCACAGGACTGCAGTTGGCAATTGAGCTGTCTTAAAAACACACAGATTAAAAGGTAGTGACTCCTCAATTCGTTGTAATTGTGCTTCCTGTAAGGCCTCTTCCACCATCTGTAAGGCTCGGTGGGCGGCAGGGGTAAATTTTCTGGGTGAGGAGATATGAGGCTCACCCTCCAGGAGATCGAAGAGGGGTTTTAGATCAGCAGATGGAATTTTTAAAAAGGGCCTCAACCAATTTATATCTCCCAGAAGTTTCTGAAAATCATTTAATGTTTGTAAGTGGTCTTTGCGAATTTCTATTTTCTGAGGAACTATATTTTTGGGAGTAATCTTTGAGCCCAAAAAGAGGCCTGTATCTGCAATTTGAACCTTTTCTGAGGCAATCTCTAATCCCCACTGTTTTAATTCAGCCACCAGCATGGGAAAAGCCTTTTGTAAAACATCTAACTCTTTGTGACAAATAAGAATATCGTCCATATAATGGATAACGATTAAAGATGTAAATTGCTTCCTAATTGGCTCCAAAGCCTCCTGCACATATAGCTGACATATTGTTGGGCTATTGGCCATGCCTTGCGGCAGTACCTTCCACTGAAATCTCTTGTCTGGTTCCATATGATTAAGAGAAGGGATAGTGAAGGCAAACCTTGGTCTATCCCGTGGGTAAAGTGGAATAGAGAAGAAACAATCCTTAATATCTATAATAATAAGCTTCCAATCTTGAGGAAGTGCAGAAAGCAAAGGAAGGCCTCTTTGAACAGGGCCAAAAAGATGCATCTGATTGTTAATGGCCCGCAGGTCGTGGAGTAATCTCCACTTCCCAGATTTCTTCTTAATAACAAAAATTGGTGTATTCCATGGGGAGGTAGAAGGCTCTAGATGCCCCAGCCGTTCCTGTTCTTGCACTAATCTTGTGACAGCCTCTAATTTTTCAGAGGATAGAGGCCATTGAGAGACCCATAACGGCTCCTCTGTTTTCCATGGTATGGGTCGTGAAGCCTCAACGGCCCCTAAATAAAACCCAGTCCTTTTCTACCCCGATTTCCGTGTTGTGTAATGGGTTTTATTCTGCCTTGTTCTTGCCTACCCAAGCCTCTACCATTTGTATACCCCATCTTTGCCATAATGGCTGATGCCTGGGGGGAGTATTCATTAGTTAGGGTCATGCCCATGGCTTGTAACACATCTCGTCCCCATAAATTTACAGGGAGTGGCAACACATAGGGGGTAAAACATCCCTGTTTGCCTTCAGCATCCCGCCAGGTTAAGGCTGAGGCACTGATGGCAGGAGAGGACTGGTATCCAAGACCTTGTAGAGAATGAGATGAAACAACAGTGGGCCAAGACTTCGGCCACCAATGGAGTGAAATAATGCTTTTGTCTGCTCCCGAATCCATTATCCCTTCAAATTCTTTTCCATTAATTAACAATTTTATTGTAGGTCTCTCATTTAGGGGTATAGCCAGATAGGCTGAATCACTTCCAGAAGATCCCATAGCCCTTTTTTGTAAAGTGTAGGTTTCTCCATCCCCGAGGGAGGGCAGCAACACCAGTTGTGCAATTCTATCTCCCTGCTTTATAGAAAATACACCCCGAGGGCTAGAACAGAGAACTTGAATCTCCTCTTTATGATATGGGTCAACAATCCCAGGATATATAATGAGTCCCTGTAAAGTTAAGGAGCCACGGCCCAGAATAAGCCCAATGGTGGCAGGGGGCAAAGGTCCAGGGGAATGGACTGGGACCGGTTGAACATTCATTTGGGGCATGAGTAAGAAGTCGGAGGCGGCACGCAAGTCCATTCCGGAGGTTCCTCGGAAACCTCTACTTCCTCTTGATTGCTTTTCTGAAATTGGTTCCCATATTTCTGAGGGCCCTGGGACCATGGGCCCCGTGACCCGTTTTTTGATTGGGGTACCTTGGATTCTTCAATAGGGGGCAGAAGCCTCCCTTTTACATCCCGGACTGACCTGCATTCGCTAGCCCTATGATAACCTTTACCACAACGATAGCAAAGCTTCGATTCTCTTGTTCTTTCAGGGGCTTGACAATCTTTCTTAAGGTGCCCCATTCTCCCACAATTAAAACAAGCTTTTCGATTAGATAAATCTCTATACCTGTGCGTTTGTAAAATGGCGGCAGCTAGTCCTGCATTGGTTAGGGTCCCCCCAGCTCCCTGCACACTCTGAGCCAATCTTGTAAACCTTTGCTTTTGCGAGGGGCGATAGCCGCTCGACATTCCTGGGTTGCTTGTTCATAGACAAGTTGCTCAATCAGGGGCATAGCTTGTTCTGAATCACCAAAGATGCGACTGGCGGCCTCTGTCATTCTGGCCACAAAGTCTGAAAATGGCTCTTGGGGTCCTTGGACAATCTTTGTAAGGTGTCCACTGGACTCTCCCTTTTTGTGAGGGCCTTCCATGCTTTAATAGCGGCGGCCGACACCTGACCATAGACGCCCCAGATGTAGTTGGTTTGATTAAGGGCATGTTGACCCTGACCTGTCAGCATTTCAAATGTCCACTGCCTCTGATTCTCATCTTCAGCCGTGGCATTAACTCTAGCTTGTGCCTGGGCTGCATCATACCAGAGAGCCTTCCATTCCATGTATTGTCCCATGTTGGGAAGCACTGCTTTCACTGTCGTTTGCCAGTCAGTGGGAGTCATGGCAAAATTAGCAAGCCTTTCCACCTGTAATGTGGTAAAGTTAGCATTGACCCCATAATTACGAACGGATTCGGCCAATTCTTTAATTTGATTGTAATCTACGGGGGTATGTACTCTTCCGCCTTCCACATTCTCGAATACTGGAAAAGCCATTTGTATTTTTCTCCGTTCCTCTAAAGGTAAAAAGGAGTCAGTACCAGTATTCAGCCGAAGCTCATATGGCGGAGGCGCTGAGGGGCGTGAGCCCGCCGGATTTATAGGCGGTGGCCTCACATTCATTTTTGTTTTCAGTGGCCGGTGTCTATCAGGGTGATATCTTTTTTCCTCATACCGTGCCACCTCCTCCTCTAGACCACCTTCTTCGCTAGAATCCAGAGTGTCAGAATCAGAATTATCTAGCTCCAAGGCTTCTAGCTCTACTGCAGGGTATAGACTAGATTCTGGCTTTTTCTTTTTCTTAGATTTGTTAAGGGGTGAATGATAACTCCCTTCTTTCTCTCCCCCTTTCTTAACTTCCTGGGAGGGCCTTTTTTCTTAGACATGTCTTTTTCTTTTGCGAGCTCCCATTCTCTCACTCCGTTCAGTTTCTGACATGCTATCCTGAACTTCCTCTAAGGTTCCCTGACTTTCTATTATAGCAGGGTGACAGGCCTCATCCTCCAAGCAGTTTTTAACTAGCTTCCAAATGGCTTTGGTACCTAAGCAGAGATCTCCTTCTGCATGCTTCCTGTCTAGTTCTTTACCTAGCTTGTTCCATGAGGCCACAGTGAGGGACCCGGAACAAGCATACCATGGTGCCACTCTATCTACCTCCTTCACAAAATTTTGAAGTGTTCGTGGTGCAATTTTAAGATCTCTTTGTTTTAGCACAGTCTGTAAGGCTGTAACCACTGACTGTGACGACCCCATCGCGCTGACAGCTTATCTAAAAACGCGCTCAACTCCGTTATCAGACTGACAGCACCAGACTGACAGCACCAGACTGACAGCACCAGACTGACAGCGCCAGACTGACAGCACCAGACTGACAGCGCCAGATGGACAGCGCCAGATGGACAGCGCCAGACGGACAGCGCCAGACGGACAGCGCCAGACGGACAGCGCCAGACGGACAGCGCCAGACGGACAGCGCCAGACGGACAGCGCCGTTCTGTCAGCACCAGCCACGATGAAGGAGAAGGACAAACAGGACTAGCACCAAAGCCTCCACTGACCCGTCCCACGGTGATGACAAACTAAGGCCAAAGTCGAGAAAAGGGTTGTTCAGGATAAAGCATACCTCTCTGAACCTACGTCCCTGCAGTTCTGAATCCGCCCCGTCTTCCGAGGGGTCTCCCGCGGCGCCGGCGATGTTGAAGAGTTCCCGGGTTTCGGCACCAGATGTCCCGCGCTACCGTCTCGCCAGCAAGAACGACGCAGAACACTCGGATCCTTCTGCAGTAAAGCTTTAATGCATCTTGAGAGATAGATGATCAGCTTCTTAGAGGGAGACCCCAAGCTAAGAAACCCAGCCCCTTATATAAGCCTAGGAGCTCCGAGTGAGATGTGTAGAGCCGGGATTGGTGGTTTGCACATCACCCCAGATGACGTCACGGGAGAGGCACAGTTTAAACGGTTAACTCCAACTGACAGCGACAGTTAACTCTAACTGACAGCGACAGTTAACTCCAACTGACAGCGACAGTTAACTCCAACTGACAGCGACAGTTAACTCCAACTGACAGTGGATGTCAGCGCCATCTTCTAACGGCAATAGCGATAGCGAGGGCGGCTCCTCACACATTTGGACTTAAGTTTTGTGCATGGCAATAGATATGTATCTATCTGCAGTATTTTACATGCCAGCATCCAGTTATGACAGCACCATTTGTTGAAGATGCTTTCTTTTTTCCATTGTATAACTTCAGATTCTTTGTCAAAAATCAGGTGTATGTAGGTGTGTGGGTTAATATCAGGGTTTTCTTCTTTTTATAATCATTTTTATTTAACTTTTTACACATGTTACTCCCAGATCCTTCTCCCTCTCCTCCTACCCCTCCCCGAATCCCCCCACTCCCCAGGGAGGATAAAGCCTTCCATGGGGGATTTTCAAAGTCTGTCATATCATCCTGGGCAGGGCAGAGGCCCTCCCCCATGTGTCCAGGCTAAGAGAGCCTCCCTCCATGTGGAGAGGGCTCCCAAAGTCCATTTATCTGCCAGGGATAAATACTGATCTACTATCTAAGACCCCATAGATAGTCGAGGCCTCCTCTGTGAAACCCAGGTTCAGGGGGGTCTGGATCAGTTCCCTGCTGGCTTCTCAGTCATCATTATGGAGTCCATATGTTTCCCCTTGTTACGGTCAGCTGCTTTCTGTGGGTTTCTCCAGCCAGGTCTTGATTCCTTTGCTCATCACTACTCTTTGCACCTGGGTTCCAGAAACCCAGTTCAGTTTTTAGCTGTGGGTGTCTGCCTTTGCTTCCATCAGCCACTGGATGAGGGTTCTAGGGTGGCATATAAGGTAGTCATCAATTTCATTATTATGGGAGGGCATCTAAGGTAGCCTTAAGGCCAGTTGGTGTCATTCTTGTAGATCTCTGAAAATCTCATTAGTGCCACATCTCTCTTCGAACCTATAATGACTCCCACTATTATGGTATCTCTCATCCTGCTCTCCTCTATTCTTACCCTGACTCAACCTTTCTGCTCTCCCATGTCCTCCTCTCCCCTTCTCTTCTCGTCCTCTCTTTCTCCCATCTCCCTCTCCCCTCCTGTCCCCCCATACTCCCAATCTCCTCAAGAGATCTCGTCCCATTCCCCTTCTCCGGGTTACCATGCATATCTCTCTTAGGGTCTTCTCTGTTTCCCAGACTCACTGGAAGTGGGATTTTAGCCTGGCAATCCCCTGCTCCATGTCTAAAATCCATATATGAGTGAGTACATACCATTTTTCTATTTTTGTGACTGGGTTACCTCACTCAGGATGGTTTCTTTTAGAGCCATCCATTTGCCTGCAAATTTCAAGATTCCATTTTTTTTTTCATTGTGTAGATGTACCACATTTTCTCTATCCACTATTCAGTTGAGGGGCATCTAGGTTGCTTCCAGGTACTGAATATTATAAATAATGTTGCTATGAACATAGTGGAACAGATGTCATTGTTGTATAAATGTGCATCTTTTGGATATATGCCTAAGAGTGGAATTGCTGGGTCTTGTGGTAGACTGATTCACATTTTCCTGAGGAATCTCCATACTGATTTCCAAAGTGGCTGTACAAGTTGGCACTCCCCCCCAGCAGTAGAGAAGTGTTCCCCCTTCTCCACATCCTCTCCATCATAAGCTGTCATTAGGGTTTTTGATTTTAGCCATTCTGGTGGGAGTGAGATGGTATCTCAGAGTTGTTTTGATTTGCATTTCCCTAATGGCTAAGGATGTTGAGCACTTTCTCAAGTGTAGGGTTGAGGCCTCTGGACTTTTTCCTATCCACCTTAGCATATTTATTGTTGTCATCTTTTTCTAGTTAATGTTGAGGCAGTCATGTTGGTAAGCTCCTTGATCTTATGGCTTTTTAAAAATCTTTCTGCCTTCTCTTTCACAGTGTTCCCTGAATCTTAGAGTCAGACGTTTTGTCAATGTGTCCTTTGGGACTGGACTCCACGACTTTGCATTTTGATTGATTCTGGTTTTCTATGATTTCTGCCTGTTGGAAAGTCCTTATCCTTGATGAGGGATAAAGACTACACTTATCTATGGATATAAGTTAGCCTGACTGTTTCTCTGGCAGGAGAGGCCCAGGCTTCAAGGTTTCAAAAGCCCATGCCAGGCCCAGTTGTCTCCCTGATGCCTTTGCATCTGAATGTAGAAGTCTCAGCTACCTAACTCTCTAGTACTATATCTGCCTATGTGCCACCATAGTCCCTGCCATCAGGGCAATGGACTGAGCTGTGAAACTGTAAGCATGCCCTTCATTAAATGCTCGCTTTTATGAGCTGTCTTAGTCATGGTGTCTCTTTACAGTAATATGAACAGTGATTTAGACAGGATTTTTAAAAATATTCTTTTTCAATTTTCTTATATTTGTTAAGACTTGTTTTGTACCCTAATCTGTATATTACTTTAGAAACAGTTCTATTGTCTACTGAAAAGAAAGTATATTCTGCAGTATTTAAAAAAAAACTTTTTTGAGGGAGGGGGTTGGTTTTTTGAGACAGGGTTTCTCTGTGGCTTTGGAGGCTGTCTTGGAACTAGCTCTTGTAGACCAGGCTGGTCTCAAACTCACAACGATCTGCCTGCCTCTGCCTCCCGAGTGCTGGGATTAAGGGAGTATGCCACCATTTAAACACATTTTTAAAAAAAATTATGTATACAGTGTTATACCTGCACATACACCTACACGCCAGAAGAAGGCACCACATCTCATTACAGATGGTCTCTGGGAATTGAACTCAGAATCTCTAGAAGATCCAGCAGTGTTCTTAACCTATGAGCTATCTCTCCAGCAGCATTTTGAAGTATTTAAATGGAATGGTTCATAGATATATTAACTCATTTGATATATGACATATTTTAATTCAGATGGTTTTTTTTTTTTTGTCCAGATAACCTGTTCTTTGATGAATCACCACTACTGTATTGGGATTAATCTTGTCTTTACAAAGATTAACCTAGTATTCGTTTTATTAAATTGGGCGTACTTGTGTGCAGGGAATGTATAGAATAATAATGTTCTCTTGATGGACACTCCCTTCACTATTATGAAGTGTCTTTGCCTTTTCAAGTTAGTTTTTAAAAAATGTTTTGTCAGATATTAAAACAGCCGCATTTGCCTGTTTCCTATGTCCGTTTGCCTGGAATGCTTTCCCCACCCTTCCACCCTAAGGTAGTGTGATGGTTGTTGGCTGTCAACTTGACTACATCTGGAATTAACCAAAGCCCAAGTGGGTGGCTATCCCTGGGAGGGGTTTTTCATGATTGAATCATTTGAAGTGGGAAGACCCACCCTAAAGCCACACCTCCTGGTAGCAGCCGATATGAAGGCAGTCTATATGGAAGAAGGAAGTTCTTGCAAACCTGCTTATCCTTCCTCCGTTCCTTCACTATCATTAGAGCCTACTTAGAATTCCAGAATATACTGAAGACCAGCTAAGACTGACTATTATTTCATCAGGAGACAGCCTTTGTTGAAATAGTCAAACCAAAGCCTGTTAAGCCACTGTAACAAATCACACACACAAAGACACACACATTCCCACACACATTCATTCTATTAGAGAATCATGACTAATACAGGTAGCACGCACACACACACACACACACACACACACACACACTCACTCATTCATCCTATTAGAGAACCATGACTAATACAAGTAACACACACACACACACTTTCTATTAGAGAATAATGACTAATACAGGTAACACACACACACACAAACACACACACACACTATTTCATTCTGTTTGAGAACCATAACTAATACAGGTAATGTCGTTTCATGATGAGATGCATTCTTTGAAGGTAACAATGCACTGTTCTATGTTTTGACTGGGGAACTGAGACTATTTATATTCAGGGTTATTGAGAGGTGTGTATTGATTCCTGTCATTTATCAATTTTGTGTGTGTAGTTATTTTCCTCTTCCTGTCTTGCTTAACCATCTTTGTGGCAGTTTATTCTTACTATGTATACATTATACACAACATAATTAGATCATATTTACCTCAAGTTATCTTCTTAAGGCCTTCTCCCTCTCCTGTAATGCCCTCCTCTCTCCAACTTTCTCCTTTCTACCTTCATGCCATGTGACCACTGAGTGTAATTCAGGGTTGTAGGAGTGTGTGCATCTTACCATGGAAGAAAACGCCTTTTCCTCACCCAACAACAGTTATCTGCACAGAAATCCTCAGGAATGTCACCACTGTGAATTCAAAGCTAATTTGGGCTTCACAACAACTGTTCCTGATATTTAATATATGAGTTATAGAGTGACCACCTATATCAACTTAAGAAGAAAAAAAATGGAGGATTTAAAACAGAACTTTGGGGGAAGTATCCACAAAATACCTAAAACTGGGTTAAATGTGAAAGGGGAGGATTTGGGGGTAAAGTCGCGTTACTGATCGAGATGGTGACAGTCCTTTCATGCCTGGCCTGGGCTCACTGGGTTAAATGTGAAAGGGGAGGATTTGGGGGTAAAGTCGTGTTACTGATCGAGATGGTGACAGTCCTTTCATGCCTGGGCTCACTGGGTTAAATGTGAAAGGGGAGGATTTGGGGGTAAAGTCGCGTTACTGATCGAGATGGTGACAGTCCTTTCATACCTGGCCTGGGCTCACTGGGTGGTCATACTGGTTGGTACCCTTGCCCACCAGCACTGTGATGGATTCGTCTTGTAGGGAACTTTTTACCATTCTGGAAAGCATGCTGGCTTGTTTATAAAAAGACCCATCAATATTCACATTTTCTGAGTCCCCAAATAAAAATCCAGAACAGCAAAAATCACGGTTATGCCTCCTGGTTAGTCTGTCTGCAGCAAAAACCAGACCTGCACACAGAACTCAGTCCAAATCTGTGCTTTACTAGAATCCAAAAGTGGCAGAGAGATGCTCAGCTCCTCAGGAAGGCTGAAGTGCAGAGCCAGCAGCATCTCCTCCACTGCGGAGCTCAGTGCAGCCTCTGTTCTGGCCTACGTGCTGCTCCGGGAGTTACTTTTCCCAGGTCCTGCCTTGGGCAGCCTGGTGGCACTGGGCTGGCGTGGCATCCTCTGGATGGGTCCTTCCCGGCTTCCACGTTCTGCCACTGTGGGCACACTGCCAAGAGTGGGACCACCCCTGTTTCTTCCTGAAAAGACAGAGAAGCCAATAGTTAGGACCGGGCAGACTCTGGCTGTAGCACACTCACCATCTGGTTGCCTGGGAAATGTGAGTGGCAATCTTGGGTGTCAACTTGACTACATCTGGAATCAACTGACACCTAAAATGCCGGCACATTGATCGGTAAGGGATCATCTTAGTGGGAAGACCAACATCAAATCTGGTAGCAGCCTACATGAAAGGGCAGGCAAGAAGGGAGCTCTTGCCTTCTGCCTGCTTGTTCCCATTTTCCCTGTTCATCCACCCTGCTGCTGAGGCATTCCTCTGCTGCTGTTAGAATCTACTTCTCCTGGAGTCCCACCTAGACTGACGCCCACGAGCTCTTAGCAAACCTCGGGGACTCCAGCACCAGACTGCAAATGCCGAGACAGTCAATCCTGTAAACTGAACAACTACTGATTCTTGGACTTTCCATTGGACTGTATCAATCTAAAGAAGGAGGTGCCCACCGAGGAACAAGACGCATACAGGACACCAATTCATAGGAAAGAAAAGAAATTCCCCATGACACATTATAACATTGAAAGTTCAGAACAAAGAAAGTACACTAAAAGCTACAAGAGAAAAAGGACCCAATCTGACTTTTCAGTGGAGACTAAAACCAGAAGGGCCTGCACAGATGTTCTATAAACTCTATAAACCACAGATGCAAGCTCAGACTACTATACATAGCACAAGTGTCTATCACAATTGACAGAGAAAGAAAGCATTTCCCATTAAAAAACAAACTTAAATAATTTCAATCAAGCTCTACAAAAGGCACGGGGGGGGCAGTCAGCCTAAGGAGAAGGACAGAAGGAACAATCCCAGAACAACTAAAAGGAAGAAGAAAAAAAGCCCACAATATAACAATAAACAACGGGAAGTAATGAACACTTCTCACCAATAACTCATCATTAATGATCTCAACTCTCTCAATAAAAACACTGACTAACAGACTGGATTAGAAAACAGGATCTGTCTTTCTGCTGCACCCATGAAACATACCTCACTGTCAGGAAAGAAGTCACCTTAGAGTGACAGGATGGAAAAGGTGTTCCAAGTAATTGGACCCAAGAAGCAAGCAGGTGTTGCTATTTTTAGTATCTGACAAAATAGATTTCAAACCAAAGCTAATTAGAAGAGATACGGAAGGACATTACTTTCATGTTGTGTGTGTGCATTCGTGTGTGCCAGATACCTGTACGCCCAGTATGCGTGAGACAAATATCGGAAAGGTCTGGGGATGTAGCTCAGTGGCATAATTTGGACCAGGCTTTTTCTTTTAGACCACCAACCAGCTTCCAAATTATGACACAGAGACTTATTATTAGTTTTGATGCTCTGCCTTAGCTTAGTTCTTTTCTTATAACTTAACCTGTTTCTCTTCAACTGTTTGGCCTTGAGTCTTTTTACCGTATCTTACTTTCTTGCTGTCTCTATGTCTGGTTGGCTGACAGCTGCCACGCTTCTGGCCCCCGGCATGTCCCTCCTTCTCTTGTTCCTCGTTCTTCTTTCTCGAGCTTATATTTTTCTTCCTATTTATCCTCTCTCCCTGCCAGCCTTGCCTATTCTTTCTCTGTCTAGCTATTGTCTGTTAAGCTTTTTATTAGACTAATCAGGTGTCTTAGGCAGGCAAGGTCAAACTGATGCTACACATCCTTACATAATTGAACAAATGCAGCACAAACAAAAGTAACACACCTGCTGGGGGTTGGTGGCGCACACCTTTAATCCTAGCACTCAGGAGGCAGAGGCAGGTGGATCTCTGTGAGTTCGAGGACAGCCTGGTCTACAGAGCGAGTTCCAGGACAGCCTCCAAAACAATACAGAGAAACCCTGCCTCAAAAAATAAACCACCACCCCCAAAAAAGAGTAACACACCTTTACACAGTTAAAGTAACATTCTGCAGCATAAACAAAAGTAGCACATCTTTGCCTGATTAAAACGTTCTGCAACAACGATTCCTGCCTAGTATGCAGAAAACCTATGTGGCAGGGTTTGAGGGCAGAACATAGTCCAGAAGACCTAAGTTCCCGGCCAGCACAGAAAAGATGGCAGGATGGAGGAAGACAGGAAGCAAGCGTGCACAAGGGCACACACTTTACGGAAGGCGGTGGAGCGTTTGTGGAGTTTGGTGTTTGTATGGGGGGGTCTTGGAATCAATCCCTACAGCTATCAAGGGACAACTGTATTACCATCTCAACATGCCCACATGTATTTACTCACAAGCTGTTGTGTTAATTTTCATACCACCCAATACCCAGCCTCAACAATAGCTGCCCCGTTCTGGCTCAAGGCACTTACCGGACAGTGCAGTTTATGTGAGATTTCTGGCTTTCACACGCCAAGTTTCACCTTGTACTTTCTGGAGGGGCTGCTTTTCAAACTGTGCAGTTTCCCTAAAGCTACTTTCCTCGGCAAGACTGAAGACCACTGTGGCCAGCTTCTGCTCCATCATTTCCCATTTCTCTGATAGACGTGGGTGATTTATTGAGGGCAACTTAGACAGCCAGGGTCCAGAGATCCAGATGGTCTTGCTGTGCCTGCAGCCTCTTACAGACTCTGGAGGCTCTAACTCATGGCCTGGAGCAACACCAATCTAGTTCCTACAGGAAAGCTATCGCCACGCCACCCATGGCCACAAACTTTGTCATTTACAGGTCATCTCACCCCTCCAGCTGGATCACCTTGGCCACTCCTGTTACTTTCTCCATCCCATAACGGTTATTGAGAGGGTGGCTGAAAGGTCCGTGTGTATGGACGCTAAGACACAAGGCAGAGATCTCTGTGCCTCACCTGGTAGCCTTGAGCTACAGCACATTTAAGGTCTAGCTCCACCTCTGCCCTGCTCCCCCTCACCTCTTCCACATCAGCCATTATTTCTAAGTCTCAGATTGATACCATGGCCCTCAGGACCTTCTAGGACTAAACCCTCCAGAGCTAACAACTCTGTGGTTCCTGTCCTCTCCAGAAACCCCTCATTTACTCCTGTAGCCTATCCCCATCCCTTCTCCTCAACCCTCCCAACCTAAAGATGGACTTGGAACAAAGGTGAGCAATATAGGGAGGACAAGGAAGAGGGGTGACTCAATAACCCTAGGAGCTCACACACCCTAATTCTGGATGTCTGACCTTGCCATACCTGCTGATACCTGGAGGTTATCCCAGCCCACAAATGAGGTATTCAAGAAAACTCAGTTTACGAGTAGGTGTGTGTGTGTGACCAGAAAATGTCACTCTTATGGTGTTGCCAAGGAGGCTTGGGGCAGCGTCTGTTCCCTTTTCCATACTTTGAATTCAGCTGAGGGGCAGTGCTTAAGAGGCTGGGCCACATTCCCAACAGCACACCACGATGCCTCCTCGTTGCCCCTGCCTTACGTCCTCTGCCTGGAGTAGGGATATTTAAAGTGTGCCAGTGTGGGAGTGTTGGTCTTATCCTGGAGTGCCAGTCCAGGGTTTGGTAAACTGAGCAAGAAAACAGGTCCTGCTTCTGAGTTGCATGGCTGGAAAGGTCTACACTGCCCAGGCCTTGTGAGAACAGTGGTGCTTTCCAGAGTGCACATCAACCTCAAACCCAGAGATAAGACAACAAAAATGCCAGTGAAAGGAGAAAACGGGCAGCAAAAGAACCAGAGGCACGGGAGCAGAGAGGCCGGCATGGCAGCTGGGCCATAGGGTGGAAATGGAGCTGCAGGCCCGAGGAAAAGAACGGCCTTGCTTCCGTTCCCAGCAAAGAGGCCAGAGAGGCAGAGGCAGAAAGAGGGTGGGTCGCTGAGTATGTGTGGGTCCCCAGGCCTGACAGTCTCCCTTCACTGGGTCAGGTGGGCGCTTTACCCCACTTGGATGCCTTCCGGCTTCTTCCCCTGCTTCCAGGCGGGGATCAGCACTGGACCTCCATCCACTGGCCTGGGAGCTGTATTTCAGAGTTCCGACAGCCAAAGAGAGCAGATGCAACAGACAGAGAGGGTAGATGCGGGGACCTGAGATCCTTCCATTACACCCTGGCTACCTCCATCTGCATATACGCCATCCCAGACACGACCACAGGAGCAGGGGAGCCCTTCACACCTGAGCGCTGGGATAACCTTTCTGTCAGACTTCTCCTGTAGGTTCCAAGGCAGGCAGAATCCTGTAACCCAAATAATCCCCATGGGAGGTGTCCAGGTCTGGCCGGAGATGAAGGGGAGCTAGACTTGGGCCTGGAAAGGGTAGGTAAGGAGTTGTCTGTCTGCCTTGTTCTCTGAGTATTTCCTGGGGCTGTAATTGTCAGGTAGATGGAGACCAAAGCAATACTTATTCCAGTCAGTAGCTGTGAAGGCATGATGAAGAGGTGGGAAGGTGTCAGACAGAAGCCTCTCGCCTACCTAAACCAGTCCTTGATCCAGCGGTACAATCCCAAATGTGGAGCTAACTAAGGTCCCTGGAAGTTGAATTGGTCTGCAGACCCTGGCTGGAGACCCACAGACATGTTGAGCCGTTCTGAGGCAAGCCAGCCATCGGTTCTCCGGCCCTTCCTCTATCCCTGCCACCCTCCACCGGAAGTACCCGGCCAACCTCTAACCTCGAGTCTCTGATGTGGACAGAGATACGGGTACCGAGTCCTGGGGATCGCTGGTCAGCCGCTGCCCGGCACACATGGACTTCAGTATCTGGAAGACGGCCAGGGGAGCCACATTCAGATTCAGCAAGTCCACCAGGATCCTGAGAGAAAGCAAAAGCGGTGCCCAGTGAAACTTGCAAGCCTTGCTCCATGAGCCGCGCCGGCTGGGCCACCGCCCTGAAAACCCGTACAGAGACGCGGGAGTTTTCAGAGTAGTGGATGCCAGCAGGAGAGGTCCTGAAGCAGGCTTATCTGCAAGAATGAGCTCGAATCCCCGACCCTCCCTTCTCACTTGAACACTTCAGGGTCGATGGCGGCGCCGGCAGCCAGTGCAAGCTCGTACAGCTCCATCTCCTCGGTCCCCAGCACTTTCTTCCGCCGAAGCGCTAGCTTTTGCAGCGTCGCCGCCTCCAGCCCTGTGGATGTCCCGAGTGCAGCACCACCACCCGCTGCCGCCATCAGCGTAGCCTGAAAAGGGTGAGCGTTGGATCCGGGCCGCCCGGAGATTCCACAGCGCCTCCTACTGGCCACTCGTTTCCCTGCCGGGTCGCCGCAGGTCTTGCGGGGGCTGCTCCAGCATTGAGGGCGGGTTCGGGAGGAATCTGCTTAGCTGATTGCCTGACTTGTACTGTGCACAGGGCAGTGTGTTAGGCAGGGGGATAGTGTGATGGAAGGCTGTACGCTGTGTGGCGATCAGACCCTTTATAGACCACTCGCTTAGGTAGCAACACCCAGAACTGCCTGGCATATACTGGGTACGCGGTAAATGCCTCGTGGATGAAGGGCATTCATGATTACATGCAATCATCTCTTCTGCCAAGAGTCCCTAAATAGCTTTTGCTTTTATACCGCACACACACACTCCTCCCCCCCACACCCCCCGAATACATAAATTTAGGCGTAAAAGAGTCTGACGCCATCATTGCGCACGCGCCTTTGTGGCCAACCGCTGCTGTCTTTTGCTTTGCGCATGCTCCTTCCCTTTTTGGTGGAGGCGGTTTTCCCACTAGGCAGGGGGCGTGGCTTGATGACGCAGTGCTCGATAAGGCGTTTTCAGTTTAGTTTGGCTGGTGGCGGCTATTTTGAAGCTAGGTGGAGCGGCGCAATGGCCAGAGATGAACTCAGCAAGTCAGCTTGGCCTGTGTGATGACAATGGAAAATTCCTGATCGGCTACGGTTGAGACCTGAGGAGCCAGCCAAGGAGTGCCCACGCAGAGGGAAAGGGGGGTGGGGGTTCACGGCTTTTAAGATTTGTACAGTGGCACACTGAGAAATGTTTTGTCTCATAATGCTCTGCTTGGCCATTTTTAAGATCTTACTCGTCCTTTGATTATGTATTAGGATTCCCACTTACGTGTTTTAATGGGTTTTGCGTGTGTGCATCTGCCTGTGTACGTTTCTTGTGCTTTATCTTTGTTTTTCTCTGTTTTGTTTCGATTTGGTTTGAGTTTTTTTGTTTTGTTTTGTTTTGTCTTTCAGTGTGCCTGTTTGTTTGCTAGTGAGAAAGAAGGCTTTGGGTTCAATATGTGGGGAGTGGAGAGGATCAGGAAGGAGATGAGGGAGGGGAAACCAGAATCAGATAATAGGGGATGAAAAAAATTATTTCCAATAAAAAAGATATATGGGACGAATAGTCTCCATTCTTAGAAAACATTGTCCATTGTCCATTGGGAGAGTTCAGAGCATCTACTCAGTACTCAGTCTATCTCTTCTGTCCCCTGCACTGGACACAGCTTCCCTGGATCTGCTGGTCCTCTTTGCTTCTCACCACATACGCTTGGTGAACCTTTAACCAGTCACCAGGACAAATCCCTGAGATGGATTTGTCTTCCTTGCCCTCCATGCTGTAGACATGATTTCCATGTTAATTGGGGCATCTGTCACAAGTGTGGATCTTGGTGACAGGAAGCTGCTGGTGATTGTGAAGAGTCGATGTGGACTGTGGGGAATGAGTTTGGCTCCAGGAACAAACATTACAGGGTTTCTGTGCATCTAGTCTCACACCAGCTTCCCAGGGTGGAACACCCAGGTGTTTGCTTGCAGGGTTCCAGAACATTTCCTCAGGTTTTTGCAGAGCAGTGGCCATGATGTACCTGTAGGCCCTGCCTCTTTAGTTTCTCATGGGGTGATGGCTTGAGGGTGTAGTTTGGTGACTCCAGGACCCAGCTCATATTGTTCAGAACCCCCAAGAGTACAAACAGGAGGCAAATCCAGATGTTGTACAGCACTATCCCAGCAAAACAGTTGTTTGTAAGACTGTATCACCTCAGGCCCATGGATAGCTGGTATTCCTTCATGGGAGAAAGGTCAAGGTAGTGTCATTGGACCCTCACTTGAGTCACTCACCTGGCCATTTGCATACAGTTCTCCCCTAATCAAGCATGGCTTCCACTCCAGAAAATGCCAGAGGGCTAGTGTCTTAGTTAGGGTTTCTATTGTTGCAAGGAAGCCCCATGGCAAAGAAGCAAGTGGGGATATAAATGGCTTATTTGGCTTACATTTCCACATTGATCCTCATCACTGAATGAAGTCTGGACAGGAACTCAAACTGGGCAGGATCCTGGAGGCAAGAGCCCATGCAGAGGCCGTGGAGGGTGCTGCTTCCTGGTGTGCTTTTCATGGCTTGTTCAGAACCTTCTTATAAAACCCAGGACCAACAGCCCAGGGATGGCACCACCCATCACGGGCTGGGCCCTCTCCCATTGATGACTAATAAAAACATGCCTTACACTGGATCTCATCAAGGCTCCTTAGCTGAGGCTCCTTCCTCTGCTGGCTCTAGTTTGTGCCCAAGTTGACCCACAAAACCAACCAGTGCAGCTAGATTGTATAGGCTGAGGGAGGGTAGTTGAGGGCTCTTGTATTAATACACACTTAGACACTCAGTGTAGTACTCCCTCACATTGTCATGCTCACACACAATCATATACACACACATACTTTTACATTGTGTTGGCTAGTGTTATGTCAACATGGCATGCATTAGGAAGAGGGAACCTCAATAGAAAAAATGTCCCCATCATATTGGGCAACTTATGTCCCATCTCTTTTTTCTTTTTTGATTGATGTCAGTGCTCAGCTGACTATTGGCGGTGCCACACCTGGACAGGGGCCCTTCATGGTACATGAGAGCAGGCGGAGCAAGCCATGAGAAATAAGCCAGTAAGCAGCACTACTCCACAGCCTCTGAATCAGTTACTGCATCTGTGTTCCTGCCTTGAGTTCATATGATCCCCAGATGATGGATCACAACCTACAAGATGAATTAAACCCTTTCCTCCCCAAGTTGATTTTGGTTATGGTGTTTTATTACAAGAATAGAAACCCTAACTGAGGCACATATTTTACACATTATTTCACCCTTAGAAATATATGCTCACGGGCTGGGGAGATAGCTCAGCCGTTAAAGGCTTAGGCTCACAACCAAAAATATAAGAAATATATGCTCACATGTATTTACAATGTCTTACACTCACAGTTATTCCCATTTTGCTTACAATTATATGTTCTCACACTGTTGAATGCTCACACAACTTCAAACTTAAATGAAGTGTTAAACACACAGTCTCACACAGAAATGACTAAAGACATGTAAACATTGTCATACAGTTATACCTTTACACATTCTTCATACATCCTTGCACATAATATATGCCATGTGATTGTTAGTTTTTATGAGCTAACATAAACCTAGATATTAGCTGAGAAGAAGAAATCTCAATTGAGGAACTGTCCCTGTCAGGTGGCCTGTGGTCATATCTTGAGTCCTTGTCTTCATTACTATTGATGAAGGAGGAGCCAACCCACTGTGGGCGGGGCTATGCTTGAGCACATGAACCTGGGCTGTAGAAGAAAGGTAACTGAGCACACTAGGAGAAGCCAGCCAGAGGAACAAGCCAGTATCAGCCTTTCTCCGTGGTTTCTGCTCTCAGGTCCTGCTCTGTGTTCCTCCCCTGCCGTCCTTCCCTGGGGGATTAACCTGTAAGCTGAAACAAACACTTCCTTCCAGAGTGGCTTTTGTTTCTATGTCTATCCCAGCAATTGAATGTAAATTAAGCTTGATGTTATATACTCGCACACTACAAAACACACACTCAGCATACATTCTGCCACTGATACTCATGTGGACTCACTCTCTTGAATATTTTTCTTTTCTCACCTACAGTCACACATACTTATTTTTGCATGCACACATACCCAGAGAAACGCAGTCCTACCCTCATGTACACTAAATCACACACCAATTTATCACACAAACCCATCAAGACACTCGAAGGTACTATTGCACTCACCCACACTCGTGCTTATACACACACGGTCTCACACAAATTCACAGTGTCACACACTTGTTTCTAACTCTGTCCTTAAACCTATCCTTAACCCTAACCTAATTAATAATCTTAAGCATAACTCTAATTCTAACCCAGACCCTATCCATAGTCAACCTGAGACCTAAACAGCACTAAGCCTAACCCTCGCTCGTGCTGTACCTAATACTTCCTAACTCTAACCCAAGCCCTAACCTCAATCTTATTTCTGTATCAAGCATTAGGTGTAGACATAACTGTTAACAGTAACAGAACCATAAACAAAGGCCTAAATGAAGCCCAGATCTTTCTAAACTACCTCCTGTAATTCTATCACTCACCCTAAGCCTAAATTATTGTGCATTGTTTTACTCTTTTTACTCTTTAGTTTTTTGGGGGTCCCACCACCCAGCTCCCAAATAAATCACACATGGAGGCTTATTCTTACTTATGAGTGCCGGGCCTGAGCTTGGCTTGTTTCTAACCAACTTTTCTTAACTTATATTAACCCGTCTATCTTTTCCCTCTGGGCTTTTATCTTTTTTACTTCTGTATATCTTACTTTCCTTCTTACTCTGTGACTGGCTGGGTGGCTGGGTGGCTGGCTGACCCCTGATGTCCTCTTCCCCTCATTCTCCTGATGCTCCTTCTATTTATTCTCTCTGCCTGCCAGCCCCGCCTATCCTTGCTCCTGCCTTGCTATTGGCCATTCAGCTATTTATTTCACCATCAGGTGTTTTAGACAGGCACAGTAGCACAGCTTCACAGAGTTAAGCAAATGTTGCGTAAGCCAAAGTCACACATCTTAAAATAATGTTCCCCAACACCGAATCTAATCCTAAACACAGTGTTGCACAGGCATGCGCCAAAACTTACAAACTCTTACACAGGACAGCACTTTCATGTACTCTTACCCCCTTGCACACATTCACACTCTCCACTTACACGCTTGTTAATCTTCACATGTGCATTCATACATAATCACACATACAGGCATCAATTGTATGTGTATCCTCGTTTTTTCTTTTATTTTTAAGATTATAATGTATCATTTCCCCCTTCCCTCTCCTCCCTCCAAGCCCTCTTATATATCCCTTCTTGTTTTTTTCAAATGTATCTGCATAGTATTTTACTATATGTGCACACCGTGAGCCCCTGCATAGTGTGTTATCAGACTATGTATGTGCACACTGTGAGCCCCTGCATACCGTGCCCCTCTGCATGTGTGGAGGACAGAGAACATCAGGTGTCCTGCCCCATCACTGTCAACCTTATTCCTCTGGGAAAGGCTCTCTGCTGGATCCTGGAACAAAACTGACAGCCATCAAGCTCCAGCAATCTTTTTATCTCTTACTACACCCCACACGTACAACATGGGGTTACAGATGCACACACAGCCTTGCCCAGCTCTGTGTATCCATGAGGAGGCAGGGTTCTTAACCTCGGGCCCTCAAGCTCGAAGCTGATGCTCTCACCCACACAGCCATCCCTCCAGTCCAGGGTTGTTGTTGAGGAGCTACGTCACCCCATCAATCTTCACCAGTTTAGGACTGAAATTGAACAAAGTTTTGGTTTTCTGCCTTCTCCTTGGAAACATTTCTTAGAGAGGGTTCTGTTACATCGCCCAGGCTGTCCTCAAACTCATGATCCTCCTGTCTCGGCCTCCTGAGTGTTGGGATGGCACCTGCACTGTGTGTCACTCCTGGGAAACTCGTTCCTCCATACTGCAGCCTTTCCTCCTGGAGGGGAGCAGAGGAGGGAGGGTGATGAAGCTGCCTGGGCCTGGGGAGTTCACGAGGTCTCTCCCTGAGTTATCCAGTCAAACAGTTGCTGTGGGGGCGGAGGCTGTGCTGTGAAGCTGCCTGCCGAGTGTTCATGAAACTTCTACTACAGAGTCCACACGCCATCACGCGGGATCCTGCGAATAACCCTTCAGCACATCTCCTGAAAGTCACCCCCAGTAACCTCATTGGTTCACAAGCTAGACGTGGGTGAACCTGGCTCCTCAGCCTGCCATCCGTGTTTTATGTGAGGTGATCAGATACAGAGTCGATTCTCTCCAGAAGTCGCACTGGACACAGCCAGCCAATGCTAGGCAGAGGTGCAAATGCGGCAACAGGAGTGACCGCTCCCAGAAACGCCAGCTTTGCAGCAGTCCAGCCACCATCTGCAGTGGGCGAATTGGACTAAGGAGGCGGAAGCTCCCAGTGACACAGCAGGGCACCACTCTCCTCTTTCCCAAGGTGGCACTGCCCCACACTGACAAGAACGCCCCAGAATGCTGCTTTATTGAGGGGAGGCCAGACTGAGGCACATACATACCTTTCCTGATCCCAAGATAATGTCCAAACAAGGTGCATCTAGAGCAGTGGTTTGGGACCCCTTCGGGGATCACATATCAGATATCCTGCATACCAGACGTTTACATTACAATTCATAACAGTAGCAAAATTAGTTATGAAGTAGCAATGAAATAATTTTATGGTTGGGGTTACCACAACATGAAGAACTGAAGTAAAGGGTCACAGCATTAGGAAGGTTGAGAATCACCAGTCTAGAGGCCTCATTAGAATCGGAGGTCGCTTGAGCTACGTAGTTCTAGGTCAGTTTAGGCTACAGAATGAAACGTTATGACAGAAATCAAAATACAATGTCAAAACAGAATACACAAGTTTTGTACTAACTGGGTGACAAAGAGTGACCTGAGGCTCTCAGGCTGGACCATGTGCTGCCCCAGGAGCCAGGCTCCTACTCACGTTCTTTGTCCCTCCAAATTTATATTCTGTGCTCTCCTTCCCAGCTGAAGAGGCTGCATGGGGCCTGCCACAGTGACCTGGGCCAGCCCACATCAGTCACCAGTCCAGGCAATTCCCCACAGACATCGCATAGCCACGGGCTAACCTGATCTGGGCACTCCTTCACCTGGGATGCCTTTTTCCCAGATGACATCAAGCTGACTATATAAACTAAGCATGTCACATGGAGCCTGGACAATGTACTATATAAAATTGTAGGGAACAGTGTTGGCTGTGACCCCAGAGAAGCACAGGCTGGTCAACTTTGGGCAGCCAGTTAGCACATGGCTGTTTCATGTCTGTTTCTGATTTTTGTTTTTTCTGTCTTCATTTGTTTTTCTGACATAGTCTCTCATTCTGCCCAAGCTGCCCTAGAATGTATTTTGTAGATCTGGGTGGCCTCTACTCACAGCAATACTCCTACCTCAGCCTCTCTGTCCTGGGATACAGGCATAAGTCCCCATACTCGGAAAGTGTTCCTGTGTTGAAACAGCTTACTACATATGGCTAACTCAGTCCCCTTAGTGCCCTGGCCGCAGCCTTGGGCTGATGCCTGATGAAGCTTCTCTGACACACACAGATGTAGTATGTTAGGTGGTTTTCTGTGGTTAAATAGCTTTCTGCCACATCTGACAGCCTGAGTTTGATCTTTGGAACCTAATAATGGAAACAGAGAAATGACTTCCGAGAGTTATCCTCTGACCTTTACGTGTGTGTGTGTGTGTGTGTGTGTGTGTGTGTGTGTGTGTGTGTGCTTGAGTGGACACATGCTCACATACACACACTAAAATTTTTCAGTAAAAAATTAAAACATTTTACATCATGATGGATTGTTTTTTATCTGCCGTACAGCATCTGCACCTGATGCTACCACTGCCTCAGCCGCTGACTGCACCTCTGCAGCCATCGATGCCTCACTGCTGAGGCTGCAGCCCGGGACAGCCTTCACCTGTAGCTGCCACCACCTCAGCCATCTCCACGCCTCCACGTAGGGAGGCAAATGTTGTTTTAACTAAGTCTGTATCATTTTATTTTACCAATAAAGACTCAAGAGCCAAATGCTAGCTCAGAGAGACAGAAAGCAACCAGCTGACCCTCCTCTGTCATTATCTCAGAAAGAGAGCTCGCTCCTATGCCATCTGAAACAAAACTCCTCCAACAGGATGTTCCTCCCTTCCACTCCCTGTGCCTCCCACCCCCACCCCCGACCTTCCAACTTCCCTCATCTCTATGGTTGCTTCCAGTCAACTGATGCCTCATTCCTTCTAAATTTATTAATCCCACCAAATTAGAGTAAAGTCCATTACCCAAATTCATTAGTCAAACCAACCAAGTCTTATTTTCTGTCAAGACAGGGCTATCTTCCCAAATCAGGACTTGAAAAAAAAATAGCTTCAGATTCAAGAGAAGGTTGGGTCTATATAGTCCAAAAAAACCCACAAGGCTAAGGGATTTTCAAGGGTTGGGGGATTTCCAGAGGAATTTTGGCTACTTCTTTGAACAATTTAAAATTAATTTGTGGACCATTTTATCACAGTTTAAGGTAGGAGTCAAAAATCCACTGTGTAGGGAGCATGTCAAATTCAGAGGCAGGTTAAAGCATGGTCTATTTGAATTTTGCAGCAAACAAAAATTAACTTGTTCTAACTTATTAAGAAAATGGCTTCCATCCTTAAGATGGAGTCAGTCTGGTCCATCAACTTCTGCAAAACTGTACATGGTAGCTGTCCCTTCTGGTTCAGCTTTTGGGAGGGGGGGGTTAACATCTCTCCCCCTCCATTACCCCATCAATGTGTCTGCTAAAATGCTCACTTTCCTAGAGCACCTCCTGTCCAGGCTCTATAGGGAAAGGCTCCCTTTTCCCCTCCGTTTCCCAGTCATGCTCTCTCCCCTCCTGCGTAGACCCTGTCATGCTGCCTCTGGCATAGCTTTTCCTGCTTCCCCACTTCAAGGCTTGAACATGAGCCCAGCTACCTATGTTCCCCTGGCTCTCTTTCCTAAAAAAAATTCATATGTAGGGAAAATTGTTCTCAGCTTCTTTCTACAAACCTGCTTTCTGCTTAAGTTTCTCACAAGCTGGACTCCAGCGTCAGGAATGTGCAGATAAGGGAACTAATGGGTCCTCCTGACAAACATAAACTCATTCACAAGTTTCTGAGGAATATTGATTTTAGGATTTTGTTTTTCCACTAGCAATCCATCTGTTCGCCCAGTCAGAGTCCAGCTTGCTGTGAGCCCAGACTCTCATTTTGCTTCGTGGGGCTCTTGTTAGCTAGGGTTATCGTTGTTGTGATGAAATGCTGTGGCCAAAGCAACTTGGGGAGGAAGGTTTTATTCAGCTTATGTTTCCAGATCACGGTTGATGATCAAAGAAATTCAGAACTGGAACTTAAGCATGATGGGCACCTGGAGGCAGGGGATGATGCAGAGACCATGGAGGATGCTGCTTACTGAGTTTCTCCTCGTGGTTTGTTCAGCCTTATTTCTTATGGAACCCAGAACCACCAGCCCAAGAATGGCACCACCCATAATGGGCTAGGCTCTTCCCCATTAGTTATTAATTAAGAAAATACCCTATAGGCTTGCCTACAGCAAGATATTAAGGAGGAATTTTCTCAGTTGAAGCTCCCTCATCTCTGATGATTCCAGTTTGTGTCAAGTTGACACCAGTAAAGGGACCCACTTTGGACCTAACAGTGACATGGTACTTTCTGGAAAGGCTAATGACCCAAATTCAATCCCAGGAACCCACATGGAAGCACAGGACTGATGCCTGTAGTTATTCTCTGACAGCCACATATATGCCATGGTATGAGTTCATAAGTAAATGTAAAAAGCAAAACAAAACCAAAGGAAAGTAAAGCATATATGGTCAAAGCTTCAAGTTCCAAGTGAGATCGCTCTGTGCTTGGTTCAACTGAACTGTAGTCTGCAACTTCTTCCTTCCTAGTATGTTTCAATCTAGGATATGCTTGCAGGATTTCTCCCTAGTGGGAAGCAGAGGGATGTGGGGAGTGGTGCCTTGTGCAGCCTGCACACGTCCCAGGTGTCACCTTATTAAACAGGAATCTATATGGTAGTGTGAAGGGACTCTGCAAAGTTTACTGATCATTTCCCTAAGAAATGGCCCAAACTGAGATGGACTGGGTGGGCCTGACTCCGTCAGCTGGAAAGTCTAAAAATGAAAGGAAAGTTTGGATCTCTCTGATTCAAAACAGCAATGACGTCTGAAGCTGCCATTTCCTTCTGCATCTCCTTGAATTTTTGTCTTTGGTCCTGTTCAGATCAAACCTGACATTGGATTCCAGGAGTTCAATTCAGTGTTTGTCTGTGGGTATCTGCCTCTGCTTTCATCAGTCGCTGGATGAAGGTTCTGTTTCCCAGACTCTCTGGCAGTGAGATTGTAGACTGGCAATCCTCTGATTCATGTCTAAAATCCATATATGAGTGAGTATATGTTTTTCGTTTTGTGGCTGGGCTACCTCATTCAGGATGGTTTCTTCTAGTGTCATCCATTTGCCTGAAAATTTCAAGATTCCATTGTTTTTTTCCACTGAGTAGTACTCCATTGTGTAAATGTACCACATTGTCTCTATCCACTCTTCAGTTAAGGGGCATCTAGGTTGCTTCCAGCTTCTGGCTATTACAGATAATGCTGCTATGAACATAGTGGAACAGACGTCTTTGTATGAATGGTCATCTTTTGGGTATATGCCTAAGAGTAGAATTGCTGGGTCTTGTGGTAGACTGATTCCCATTTTCCTGAGAAATCTCCATACTGATTTCCAAAGTGGCTGTACAAGTCAGCACTCCCACCAGCAGTGGAGGAGTGTTCCCCTTTCCTCACATCCCCTCCAGCATAAACTGTAGTGGAGTTTTTTATTTCAGCCATTCTGAAAGTGAGATGGTATTTCAGAGTTGTTTTGATTTGCATTTCCTGGATGGCAAGGGATGTTGAGCACTTTCTCAAGTGTCTCTCAGCCATTTTAGACTCCCCTATTGAGAATTCTCTATTTAGTTCTGTACCCTACTTTTTAATTGGATCCTTTGGTGTTTTGGAGACTTGCTTCTTGAGTTCTTTGTAAATTTTGGAGATCAGCCCTCTGTCAAATGTGGGGTTAGTGAATATCTTTTCCCAATCTGTGGGTTGCCTTTTTGTCTTGCTGACTGTGTCCTTTGCCTTACAGAAGCTTCTAGGTTTCAGGAGGTCCTATGTATTAGTTGTCGATCTTAGAGTCTGTGCTACTGGTGTTCTGTTCAGGAAGCTGTCTCCTGTACCAATTCGTTCAAGGGTGCCTCCCACTTTCTCTTCTAAGAGGTTCAGTGTGGCTGGATTGATGTTGAAGTCTTTGATCCATTTGAATTTAAGTTTTGTGCATAGTGATAGATATGGATCTATCTGCATTCTTCTACATACCAGCATCCAGTTGTGCCAACACCATTTGTTGAAGATGCTTTATTTTGTACATTGTATACTTTTAGCTTCTTTGTCAAAGATCAGGTGTTCATACGTGTATGGGTTAATGTCAGGGTGTTCAATTGGATTCCATTGGTATGTCTATTTTTGTGCCAATACCAAGCTGTTTTCAGGACTATAGCTCTGTAATAGAGCTTGAGTCAGGGATGGTGATGCCTCCAGATGTTGCCTTGTTGAACAGGGTTGTTTTGGCTATCCTGGGTCTTTTGTTTTTCCATATAAAGTTGATTATTGTTTTTTCAAGGTCTGTGGGATTTTCATGGGGATTGCATTGTTAAGTCTGTATATTGCTTTCGGTAAAGTTGCCAGTTTTGCTATGTTGATCCTACCTATCCAAGAGCATGGGAGATCTTTCCATTTTCTGGTGTCTTCTTTAGTTTCTTTCTTTAAAGACTCAAAGTTCTTACAATACAGGTCTTTCACTTGTTTGGTTGGCATTACCCCAAGGTATTTTATGTTGTTTGTGGCCATTGTAAAGGGAGATGTTTCTCTGATTTCTTTCTCAGCCCTTTTATCGTCTGTATATAGTAGAGCTAATGATTTTCTTGAGTTGATCTTGTGTCCTGCCACTTTACTGAAAGTATTTATCAGTTGCAGGAGTTCCCTAGTAGAGTTTTTTTGGGTCACTTATGTAAACTATCATATCATCTACAAATAGTGAAAGTTTGACCTCTTCCTTTCCAATTTGTATCCCGTTGATCTCCTTTTGTTGTCGTATTGCTCTAGCTAGAACTTCAAGTGCAATATTGAAGAGGTATGGAGAGAGTGGACAGCCTTGTCTTGTTCCTGATTTTAGAGGAATTGCATTGAATTTCTGTCCATTTAGTTTGATGTTGGCTGTTGGTTTGCTGTATATAGCTTTTATTATGTTTAGGTGAGTTCCTGTTATCCCAGATCTCTCCAAGACCTTTATCATGAAGGGGTGTTGGATTTTGTCAAAGGCTTTTTCAGCATCCAGTGAGATGATCGTGTGATTTTTGTTTCTCAGCTTGTTTATATGGTGGATTACATTGATGGATTTTTGTATGTTAAACCAACCCTGCATGCCTGGGATGAAACATAGTTGATCATAGTGGATGACTTTTCTGATGTGTTCTTGGATTTGATTTGCTAGTATTTTATTGAGTATTTTTGCATCAGTGTTCATGAGGGATATTGGTCTGAAGTTCACTTTCTTAGTTGTATCTTTGTGTGGCTTGGGTATCAAGGTTATTGAAGCCTCATAAAAAGAGTTTGGCAAGACCCTTATGCTTCTATTGCATGGAATACTTTGAGGAGAATTGGTATAAGCTGTTCTTTGAATTTCTGGTGGAATTCTGCACTGAGCCCATCTGGACCTGGGCTTTTTTTGGTTGGGAGACTTTTCATGACTGCTTCTATTTCCATAGGGGTTATAGGTCTGTTTAAATTGCTTACCTGTTCTTGATTTAATTTTGGCAAGTGATATCTATCCAGAAAATTGTCCATTTCCTTTAGATTTTCAAATTTTGTGGGGAACAGGTTTTCAAAGTATGACCTGATGATTCTCTGGATTTCCTCAGTGTCCATTGTTATGTCCCCCTTTTCATTTCTGATTTTGTTAATTTGCATGTTCACACTCTGTTGTTTGGTCAGTTTGGATAAAGGTTTGTCTATCTTGTTGATTTTCTCAAAGAACAAACTCTTCGTTACATTGATTTTTTGTATTGCTTTCCTAGTTTCTGCTTTATTGATTTCAGCCCTCAATTTGATTATTTCCTAGCATCTACTCCTCCTGGGTGAAATTGCTTCTTTGTATTCTAGAGCTTTTCAGTTGTGCTGTTAATTCTCTAGTGTAACTAGTCTCCAGTTTCTTCATGTGGGCACTTCCCTCGTAGCACTGCTTTCAAAGTGTACCATAAGTTTGGGTATGTTGTGTTCTCATTCTTATTGAATTCTAGGAAGTCTTTAATTTCTTCTTTGACCAAGGAATGGTGCAATTGTGCATTATTTAACTTCCATGAGTTTTTAGGGTTTCTGCAATTTGTGTTGTTGATGAATTTTAATTTTAACACATGGTGGTCTGATAAGGTGCATGGAGTTATTCCAATTTCTTTGTACCTGTTGAGGTTTGATATGTTGCCAAGCATGTGGTCGGTTTTTGAGAAGGTTCCATGTGGTGTTGAGAAGAAGGTATATTCTTTTTTATTTGGGTGGAATGTTCTATATAATATGTCTGTTAATCACAATTGGGTCAACTTCTATTAGTTCCTTTGCTTCTTTGTTAAGTTTCTGTATGGTAGTCCTGTCTAGAGGTGACAGTGGGGTGTTGAAGTCTCCCACTATAAGTGTGTGGGGCTTTGTTTTAGTAATGTTTCTTTGATGAACGTGGGTGCCTTTGTATTTGGGGAATAGATGTTCAAAACTGAAACTGCATCCTGGTGAATTTCTCCTGTGATGAGTATGAAGTGACCTCCTTCATCTCTTTTGATTGATTTTATTTTAAAATCTAGCCGGGCGGTGGTGGCACATGCCTTTAATCCCAGCACTCGGGAGGCAGAGGCAGGCGGATCTCTGTGAGTTTGAGGCTGGGCTTGACCGACAGCCTCCAAAACAATACAGAGAAACCCTGTCTCATAAACCGCCCCCCAAAAAATCTAATTCGTTAGATATTAGGATTGCTACCCCCGCTTGTTTCTTGGGTCCATTTGATTGGAAAATCTTTTCCCAGCCCTTAACTCTAAGGTAATGTCTGCCTTTGAGGGTGAGGTGTGTTTCTTGTATGCAGCAGAAGGATGGGTTCTGTCTTCGAATCCATTCTGTCTCTTTATGGGAAAGTTAAGACCATTAATATTGAGGAATATTAATGACCATTGATTGCTCATTCTTATTTGTTTTGGAATAGTTGATGGTGGTGGAATTATATGTGGATTTCTACCTCTTTTCTTTTCTTTTGGCTGTTAGTAAGGTGGGATTATCTATTGCCTATGCTTTCCTGGTTGTAGTTAACTCCCTTGGGTTGGGGTTTTCCTTCCAGAACTTTCTGTAGAGCTGGGTTAGTGGATACGTATTGTTTAAATCTGGTTTTGTCATGGAATATCTTGTTTTCTCCAACTATAGTGATTGAAAGCTTTGCTGAGTATAGCAGTCTGGGCTGGCATCTGTGGTCTCTTAGTGTTGGTAGAATATCTATCCAGGACCTTCTGGCTTTCAGAGTTTCCATGGAGAAGTCAGGTGTGATTCTGATAGGTTTGCCTTTGTATGTTACTTGGCATTTTTCCTTTGCTGCTCTTAATATTCTTTCTTTATTCTGTATGTTTGGGGTTTTTTACTATTATGTGGTGAGGGGATTTCCTTTTGTGGTCCACTCTATTTGGTGTTCTGTAGGCTTCTTGTACTTTCATTGGCATGTCTTTCTTTAAGTTGGGAAAGTTTTCTTCTATGATTTTGTTAAATATGTTTTCTACCCCTTTGAGGTGGATTTCACCTTCTTCTATACCTATTATTCTTAGGTTTGGTCTTTTCATGGTATCCCATATTTCCTGGATATTTTTTCTTAGGGATTTGTTGGACTTAAGATTTTCTTTGTTCGATGAATCTATTTCCCCTAGTGTATCTTCAACACCTGAGATTCTGTCTTACATCTCTTGTATTATGTTGGATATGCTTGTATCTGTAGTACCTGACTGTTTGCCCAGCTTTTCTATTGCCAGCCTTCCTTCAGACTGTGTTTTTTTTTTATTGTCTCTATTTCAGCTTTCAACCCTTACACTGTTTGAATTGTTTCTTGTAATTTTTACTTTGTCTTTTCCTCTCTTTCCTGCATTTGATGAATTTTTTGGTTTGTCTTTTCTTCCATTTCTTGCATTTTTGGATTGTTTTTTTCCTCCATTTCTTGTATTTTTGGTTTGTTTTTTCTTCCATGTCTTTAAGGGATTTTCTCATATCTTCTTTGAGGGCCTCTATCATTTTCATGAAGTTGTTTTTAAGGTCTTTCTCATCTGCGCCTTCTTCAATGGACTGTTCAGGTCTTGCGGTATAGATTCTCTAGTTTCTGGTGGTGTCATATTGGTTTTTCTGTTGGTGAGTATGCTTTCATACTGTCTCCTTCCCATCATTTCTTCCTGTGGGTGCAGAAGGAGTCTCTTCCTCCCTTGGTGGGTATGTGACCACGGTTCCTTTCCAATGTGTGGGATCAGGTCCAATACCCCGGTAGCTTTCTTCTTGAATGGATAGAGGCCATCCTAGTATGGGACCTTGGCAAACTCTGAGTAGGCTGGACTCTAGCCTTGCCTGTCCCATGGGTGTAGAATGGGACTTGGAAGCTGGCAGTCTCTGGGAGGGCTGAATCCCCTCGGGCTGGGATGTGGATCCTCTGTGTGCAGTCCTCAGGTCTCTGGTGTTTCTGCTCAGGCCACCCTCATCAGATGATTTTCATCTGCTGTGTTATATTGCAACACTCACTGCCATGTGCTTACAATCTTACCCTTTTGTTTAAGATTCCACCTACCCAAGCATGGCTCTAGTTAATCCCAGGATATCTCAGGAACTTACATATTACAACTAGCCCTATGTCCACGTGTGTTTCAGAAAATAACAAAATTTCATTCTTCGTGACTTAGTATGGCCTCTTCCCTTGACTTCCCCTGTTAAATCTTCTCAGTGTTTCTGTGGAATTATCCTAGATCTCCATGCTGAACTGACTGTGGGCATGAAGTATCTCTGTCATGTGTTGTTGACCAATCTTGAACAAAGAATCTCATTTCACGTGGTGTTCATCAAGAACATCATGTTATACGTGTGTGTGTGTGTGTGTGTGTGTGTGTGTGTGTGTGTGTGTGACCGCGTGCTTATGGTTTGGCATCAGGGTAGTACTGGCTTTTGACAATGTTTGGAATGATCTGACCTTGTGTACTTGGTGAAGCAGCATGAGGATCATTGACCTCCATTGTCACTTAGAGCCAAGAGGTAAGATCGTTTATTCAATCTATTGGTCCTGGGCTGTCAGTGTTGGGAGAGACAGTATTACTCTTCCAGTCTTGCACCCATATCAATCTCTTCACATGTTCCATAAGCTCCTGAATTTCTCATCATATGCAGGGTGCAACAGTGGGTAGGCAGCAGGGGATGCATGTTTGGTATCCTGATATATTAGTGGTGACTTCTGATTGTGAATTGAGCAGTATCTGTCTTTGAGGATTGTCAATACTCTGGAGTAGAAGGTAGACAGGCACACAACTCTTTCCTATCTCACATTTCAATAATTTGTGTCTTCCTTTGGGTGATTCATGTCAAGGATTTCTCAGATTGGTTCATCCTTTCAAAGGATGATACCTTGTTTTTCTACCATGTGTTTCAACCTCAAGTGTCCAGTTAGTTCCATCTCTGATCTGTTTTATGCTTTCTCATAAGTCCTTTGGGGTTTGGGTTGGTTTTTTTTTTATATCTGACTCCAAGAGCCATCATTGGGATGCTCGAGAGAGCTTTTATTTTCATGACATACAAATTGGTAGCCATAACTTTGTCTCCTAGATCTACTTTTGTTTTGTTTTTACTTCTAGAGTCTTGTGGTGGTGCCATTCTCCACCTGAAAAGGTGAAGGACATGGCAGAGGAATGATCCTAGAGTGATCTCAGTGAGGCAAATGTACCACCAGCATCCTGATGAACAGGCTCAAAGTGGTCCATTTCCACCCTGGTGAACATCATGTGTTCCCTGAGGAACACATGAGGAAAACTTGGAAACTGCTGGAACAAGGAGAGTTTTTTTGAGACACTGGCTGAAAATGATATCCTGCACCAGAAAAAAGTTATTTTCTTGGACGAAGAGACCTCATCAGAAGGACCACTCAGTCACCAGGCCTGCATGCAGTCTCATCCTCCCTCCCTCCTCCTTAAAGAGGAGCTGGAATGAACTGGCTCTGCCTACATTTATGACATCAACAAAAGAAAAAGAGACCAGGAGGTAAATGCAAAAAGTATCTAAGCTTCTCTAAGTCCATCTCACCTGATTTATACATCGAACATTAACTCATCTGTGAAT
This sequence comes from Mesocricetus auratus, assembly GCF_017639785.1. Lineage (NCBI taxonomy): Eukaryota > Metazoa > Chordata > Mammalia > Rodentia > Cricetidae > Mesocricetus > Mesocricetus auratus. The sequence goes on from NW_024430376.1 coordinate 35,329, forward strand.
TCTGCCCCACAGGGTGACTGTGTGCATCAGTAAACAGTCTGAGGAGACAGAACGCTGTCTTGTTTGGTGATGGATCTGAGGGGGCACATGTGGAGGCTGAGATTGAGGAGACTGGCAGGACCATCACTTTTGGTCACACAACAATGGATGTACAGTGGTTCTTGGAGGACAGGAACAGCGAAAGGAACCCTGGACCACAGGATCACAGTGACGTTAACAACACCACCACTGCAGACTTGAATGATACTGTTAGAGAGACAACACAGGCTATCATACCCTCTAGGACCCCTCCCCACCATTGGAACAACCAACATGGAAATCACAAGGACCTAACTCATCCACATATCCAAATGAGCAGCACCAGGAGGCACCCATAGCCTCCAGCAAGCACAGCAGAGGGGCTGGAAGAGGGTGAGGAGGCAGCGTAGGAACCTGTTTTGAAGGTTATGTTGCTGTCTTCTTGCCCCAGTACAAAAGATAAAGCATCCAGGTAAGGGAGAAAAAGAATGGGAGATGGGGTTCAAGGAAATGGTGCAGCAACGCCACAAAATACACATGGGTATTTGATGTTTCGTTTTCAAAGGCTCTTTGGCACTGATAGGCTGCACACATTTACAGGACATGAATCATAAGGTGTCAATTAACCTAGAAATAGTTTTCCCACTGAATCTGCTCATGAGGAGTCTGGGGAAGTTGAGCCAGAAGCAGACAGCAGAGGTTGTTTCCAGGCAGAAGGATGCAGGGAGATGGGAGGAAGCAGGGCTTTGTGAAAGGGAGCACAGTTAGGAAGGGAGGAATCTGGTGGAGAGAGCCGTGGCAGCACTGGCCACTCTTTTCTAATTCCTTCTATATCCAAGTCAGTGAAACAGTCCTTTGTTTGTGTCTTTTCAAGGGTCGAAGATGAGGCACAGGCCCATGGTCCCCAAACCACAGTTCTGTGTTCGGCCTGGTGGGGCATAACAGACACTGGAGGGAACCAGGCCAGAACAGAAAGGAGGTGTGCCCCAAACCTCTTGTTACCTCTCAGATACCTCCAGCAAGCAGGGTACAAGCTCTGTACGCCTCCTCTACTGCAGATTATAGGCAAACATCTCCCCCACTGTTTTAAGATTACTTTTCCCTCAGCGCTAGTGGATAGACAGAGAAGTCTGCCACATAACCATCTTGTTATTAAGAGGCAGCCTTCCCGCCTGTGTAGTCCACTGGACAGAAGTAAGTGCCCTACATGACTCTGGGTCCTCATCAACGTCTCCCCTCCTTTTTGTCAACAGAAGCAATGAGCAGATTCGAGGAAGTCTTGCATTCTTTACTCTTAGGCGGTAAGGAGGCATGGGAAGGGGAGGGGAGAAGAGGAGTGGGGCCGGTGGGACACGCCAGGAGAGAAGGGCAGTAAGAGAGGGAGGAGTAACGGGCATACATCTGAATGAGGAGGAGTTGTCCAGAGGAAATTCCAGTGTGGCAGCAGAAAAGTAAGGGATGAGTGTGTGGGGTGGTGACAGGGGCCATAGCCAAGCAGGAGAAGGAGCAAAATTTCCTTGAAGGAGACTTGGGGCTTGACCACATCTCCCTGCTGAGTTCTAGTTTGTTTCTAGGTGCAGCAGTTGGGTGCTTCCTGGGAAACCTGCTCCTGACCCGGGGTGCTGAGTCAGGGTGTGGCTGGAGAGAAGAGAGCCACATGATTCCCAGGAGCCTCTTCCCCTCTCTGCGGTTCTCAGTCTTTGACTGGCCTGATGACATCATTCTCTATCTTCACAGCCTTCTTCCTTCAGGCCCCACGGGGCTGTTCCCCCTCCAAGGATTACACAAACATAAAGACTCCGTGTCCCCAAGGGGACTCCTCGACGTCAATTAAGTAAACTCCCATGATCGTGCTGTCCACAGTGAATAGGTAAGTAGTGTTTGACAGGGCTGTAAATAAGCACTGCCCAGGTAAGGCCAGCATCCTTGGGGCTTCTTTGAGCCCAGTGTCCACCCTCAGGGTCAGGATTAGAAGGAAACCTAATTGCCATGGAGCTGCAGATAACAGCAACTGGTACAAACTTAGTGTCAGTGTGTCAGTCTCAGCCCCTGAGTATCCATGACATACTAGGTCAATGCAAAATAAGCCATGGCCCAGTGCACACTACCATGGTGTTTAGGGAATATTCTCTTAGTGAGCTCCTTGAATTAGGAAATCTTCTAAACAAGCAATGAAAGATTTTCCCCAGCCTTCCTCATGAGTGGTAGAAATGGCAAACTCTGGGTGACTGTTACTCACTATCTATCTCCTGTTATAATGAAATGGCCCTGGGGACCAGGGTACTCAGACTGAGTACTCTGTTAAGGAGAGAACCTGAGCCATAGATCTGCCCATCTGCCCTCAAGCTAAAGGCTGCCTAACATCAGGCAATGTTAAGGAAATGTGTTCCTGAGAGACAAAGTTACAGAATCCATTAGGGTCACCACTAAATAAATAAATCAGGTGACATCCTTTCAGTGGTGCTACGGCACCAGGTCTTATCTTCCTTGGGGACTTTGCTCAGGAAAAGAGATGATCACCAATGTGCCTCTTTGAGCCACCAAATCCACACTCCAGATCTTAACACCTTTTCTATCTACCTCTCTGGTTCTGCAAGCTGCTCACCATGGAAGGAAATTGATAAAAAACCAATGGTCTATCTCAGTTTGTATGTCCCACAAGCCATACAAACCCCACAATGCAGGGAGGATACTCAATCTCCAGTCGCTGGTGCTTCTGGTACAGAGCAGCAACACAGGACTGACCACCACAAAGCTCTGTGATCCATGTGCTCTCTGGGCTATGATACACTCGTGAGAGATAGTATGAGATGATAATCTAGCCATCAAAACTTCTTGTGACAGGGATAATAGATCAACTAGACAAAGTAGTTGTTCTGTAAGCATGAGCTCAGATCTAGCAACTATATAAAAACCTGGCATGGCAGTGTGAGCCTATAATCTCATGCCTATGGAGATAGAGACAGATTCCTGTGCAGATGATCTAGCCAAATTTCTAACCTCTAGCTACAAGGCAAGTGTCTCAGAAAACAAGATAACACTTGAGATTCCTTATTAGTCACACATAAGCCAACACATGCAAGTGCTGCAGAACACACAAATGAAGTCATACAACTCCACCTAGACAGACACACACATGATAGCAGATAGGAAGAGGGAGGAAGAGAGACAAACATTTACAAACACTTCATCTTAAACAAAGACTGTTCTTAAGTGTGAGGTCTGTTTCTCGGCATGCTCTCAGAATTTTACTGGAGCAGCATTCAAGTGAAGGCTCATGCATAACTGTGTTTGACTTTGACTTTTGTCTCATCAGATGCGTCTGCTGAAGAGCTTGATTGTCTGGAAGGACAGCAGGGGACTCTGCTCTGCTGTCTGCCGGGGAGGGACACAGAACTGCAGCCCGTAGTTTGTTGGAGGTTTGGCCACAGTACCTCAGTGCTGTGAACCCTGTGTGTGTACTTCAGCCCTGATTTCAAGCCCAGGTTTCTTGAAGAAGCTATCGCAGGCTGGGAGGTGGTGGCACTTGCCTTTAATCCCAGTAATTGGGAGGAAGAGGCAGGCGGATCTCTGTGAGTTTGAGACCAGCCTGGTCTACAAAAGCTAGTTCCAGGACAGCCTTCAAAGCCACAGAGAGAAACCCTGTCTCGGAAGCAAAACAAAACAAAACAAAACTATCTCTATAATTAAAGTAAGACTTCTCAGGCCTGATGTGGAAATTCCTTTATTTTATTAAATGGTCACTTGGTTTTTAATCCTGATCCATTACTTCTCCTTGAAAGGAACCTATGACATCCAAACACAAGTGAATAGAACTACTGGGCCACTTCTCTCTCAGTCAGGATCTTCACCACACCATGTAATCACTGGAGTTATTCCAGCACGAAGCTTTGGCACTGATACTTCTAGCTGCTCTTTGGTCAAGACACCTTGGTCTTATTGCTAGCTGTTTTGGAAGCATAGACATGGCATGCCTGCAGCATATGCACAGTTGGTGAGCCTGTGTCCAACCATGTGCACAGTGTCAGACTCCAACACCCTGTCACAGATCAGTTTTTCTTAAGGATGCAGGGGCATCGACCTGTCCAAGTCTGCAAATGCAGAGAGCTGCATAGAGCAGTGTGTGCCCTGACAGCCCAAGGCTGTCAGTTTTAATCATTTTCTTCCTCTGACTGGATCCTAATCACGGCTGCATCCCTTTTGCCACTTCATAAAAGGATTTACATCTTCTTAACCTTTTATCAGGTGTTTGTGTGTCACTGACCTGAGACTGCTCTAAGATTCTGGGCAATACTCTTTTCCACATGTGGTTGCATTACTAATGCCAGCCAGTGAAACTCACAGCTTCACGCTCCTGAGATGCAAACTAGGATTGCGGTAAACATCTTCTAAGCACTCCCTAAGCTCACAGACATTCCTCTGAGCATCCCAATCTCCCTAGACAATGCATTAGTCATAAGTAACCAGGCAGCACAAACTGAGAATTTCAGGACAGTAGACCTGGCTGGCACAGCACGCAATTGGGAGTTGAAATCTCCTTCTTCAGGTTCATCAGTAAGAGTTCCTCTCTGCTGTGAGGCACCTTGAGCTGCTGGTGCAAACACTTGCTTCTCTGCAGTGGCCTGGTCAGCTCCGAGCTGGGCCAACTGCTTACGTTCAAAGACGCTAGAAGCTACAGTAGCAGAATTACATCACCAGGCAACTCTTCCCTTCTGCCAATGACCCACAAATCTGGTTATTGGTCTTTATAAACAAACCAGCTGACACCCATGTTGTCAAATGACATGGGAACCTGGAAACTGGCTTCCTCGCTGGGCTACCATAGGTAGTGTGGGAAGGAGCTAAAGAAAAGCCTGTATGCTTTCACAAGGTCACAGAGTTTTGATTGATGGGAACAAAACAGACATTTGCTGGGAGGGGCAAATGAAAAGGAGACCCCAGGGGATATAAAGGGGCTGTTATTGATTTACAGGTCCATAAATCAGCAGAGGCCAGAGAAAGTAGCTTAGTTCAGGTGTCCCTGCTCAGCTGCCCAGCAGTCTACACAGACACTTCAGGAAACTGGGAGATACAGGAAGATGCAGAGAAACTGGGGGAAATGTGGAAAAGGAAAGCTTGCAAGGGCCTTGTGCATTATGTCCTAGGTAGACAAGCATGAGGCCTTCACTTCCATCTCCCCTCCTTTAACAAACACCTATGGTGGTATATACTTTGAAGATCACCACTGGTAAGGTGGGGACATGCTACTTCCTGAGTCACACAGTCCAGCCAGCCTAGCTGAATCACTGAGACGTTGGTATAGATGAGAAACCGTGTCTGCAGAAAACAAGGTAAATATATCTGAGGAACAATTAGGAATCCCAAGGCTTCTACATGCACATCCACAGAATGAATGTATGCACAGAAACAAGTGCCTCTGCACAAATTGAAAGGCCATCTCAGCCCCCCCCACACACACACGAGCAATTAGGAGAAACATGGATCCCTTGTACTTTTGTGGAGCATTTTGTGTCCCTCAGGGCATTTTTATTTCTTATTCTTTTGGTACAGGGCCTGTATTCCAGTCTGACAGTGAGTGAATGCATTATATAACTAAGGGTAAACTCAAACTTCTGGTGCCCCCACCTCCCATGTGTTTAAATTAAGTTTATTAACCTTCCTTTTATATCTATACAGTGCTAAATGTAACTCAGAACATAATCTATGCTGGGCCAGCACTCTACAACTGAGCTGCACCCTGAATCTATTTTCCAAATTGTATGTGGAAAATTGTCCTTTTGTAATGGTAGATGGTAGCTCCTCTGGACCTGGGATCACTGTGGGTGTCTCAACTTACAATGTATAGATTGGTTCCATCTTAGCAGACACAGGAAGAGTCAGACACTGGAAAAACATTATCACAAGATGAGATACCGTGGTATCTCATCAAGAGTTTCTCAAGGACAACTACACACAGAAATGGATCCATAGATGAAAACACACAAGCACACAGACAGACAGACAGACAGACAGACAGACAGACAGATAGATGCGGCACACATACACACACCTGGTGGGGGGGAGGGCTTGCTTGGAATGATCTCAGCAACTAACCAAAATGGAACTATGGCCTCAATAGATCCAATTGAAATGGTGTCCATGTTCACAGTGGTCACTCATAACGTCTTTGAAGAAAGGAATTGAAGAAGATACAGAAGATGGAAAGATTTCTCATGTTCACATAGTTATAATGGCCATCTTACCAAAAGCAGTCTGCAGATGCAATGCAATCCCCATCAAAATCCCAACACAATTCTTTATAGACCTTGAAAGCTTGCAAGGATGATTCTCAATTTCACGTAGAAAAACAAAATTGAGGATAGTCAAAATAATAATACAATAATAAATAATAAAATATTTTGTTTTATTAAAATAATAAAGCAATAATCCTGAATAGTAAAAGAATAACTTAAGGTGTCACCATCCCTGATTTCAAGTTGTAATTACTGAGCTATAGTAATAAAAACTGTCTGATATTGATATGGTTTTGTGGTGATATATTATTTACGATTTATTGAAGCTTGCCTGACAGTACAGAAAGCAAAGCCAGCCACATTAGCTATAGAAGCCAGGTGGTGGTGGTACACATCTTTAATCCTACCACTTGGGAGGTAAAGGTAGATGGATCTTTGTTAGGTCAAGGCCACACGGAGCTACATGAAATTGATCCAGTCCCAAAGAGAAACAGCACACACAAAGGAGATCTCAGCACTTGGGATCACACGCCTTTAATCCCAGCACTAGGGAGGTATAAAAAGCAAAGGGTCTCATGTGGAGATTGAGTATTCAGGCATGTTGGGAGATACAATCTAAGGATCACCCATTCAGTCTGAGGTAGAGGTAAGAGCTGCTTTGCTTTTCTGATTTTTCAGCTTGAACCTTGAACCCCAATGTCAATCTCTGGGTCTTTTATTTTTTGTGTTACAATCTGGTGACTCAGGAAAGCCAAAGTGCTGATCAAGACTTGAGCTTATTGAGCCAGTCCATCAGCATGGGGCCTGCTGGTGGGAGCTGGAAGCCTACAAAGCCTTTGTTTGAAGCTGTCAGGCTATTGTCTACAGTCAGGAGGATGAACAAGAAGACGGCCATCTTGGAAACTGACTACCTTTATTTCCTAGCCACAGCCCCTCTCCTCTCCCTGTCTGTCTGCCTACCAGGGAGTCTAATTCCTAGGCTCTCAAAACCTGTTTATGAATTTATCTATCTCAGTAGAAAGGCTGTTAGCTCTAGGGAAAGGCAAGGCCTGATTTGTACACTTGAAACATTTAGGGGGCCTAGTTAGAATCTGCCTTTTGGTAAGTCAGTGAAAACAACAGGGTGGAAGCAATCTCTTTACTATTTGTCTCTTTATAGCTTGTTGTAGAACATTAACAAAGCCTCCATAAAGGTCTCTGAAGGTTTTTGTTTGCTAATGGAAAAAGACCCTGAGTATTCTGGCAGAGCAAGACGGTGCAGAAGTTTCTCCATCTTCTAATCCTGCTGAGACCATTTCAGGTTTAACTAGAATATGATCTCCCTGACAGAGAATCCCATGGAAAATTACCCAACTCTATTCTAGGAACCCAAGGTCAGGATGCCCCAGCTGACTTATTGTTCTGATAAACTGTCTTGTTCTGTGGGTGCAGAACCCCTACAGCTAACCACTTAGCTTCTGTTAAACTTCTTACTTCTCTTAAGCCCCCACTACAGTTCATTGTAGAACAAGATGCCAGGATGTGGTTTCAGCTTTTAACCCCCAACCCCCAGTCTCTGGACCACACCTGAGAGCTAGTGCAACACTGGGTGCTGCACTTGGGTCCCTGAATACCTGAGTTTAGTCCCAGATGGCTGGAATAAAGACTTTCAATCAACTGTAAATACACTAAAAAGGAAAAAAAAAGTGTCTGAGTGGACATCTCTGGTGGGCTTCCCATAACAGTGTGTCTGAAGATCATAGATTTTTTTAAGCCAGGCAATGGTGGCACACACCTTAATTCCAGCACTCGGGGGCAGAGGCAGGCCAATCTCTGAGTTTGATGCAAGCCTGGACTACAGAGCTAGATCCAGGGCAGGCAGGGCTACATAAGAAAAACCTATCTTGATACCCAAACTAATGTGACACTTTGAAAGCAGTGCTACGAGGAAAGTTCATAGCACTAAGTGCCCACATGAAGAAACTGGAGACTAGTTACACTAGAGAATTAACAGCACAACCCGGGAGGAGTAGACATCAAGAAATAATTAAACTGAGGGCTGAAATCAATAAAATAGAAACTAGAAAAACAATACAAAGAATCATTGCAATGAAGAGTTGGTTCTTTGAGAAAATCAACAAGATAGACAAACCTTTATCCAAACTTACAGAAACGGCAGAGTGTGAACATGCAAATTCACAAAATCAGAAATGAAAAGGGGGACATAACAACAGACTCTGAGGAAATCCAGAGAATCATCAGGTCATACTTTGAAAACCTGTACCCCACAAAAATTGAAAATCTAAAGGAAATGGACAATTTTCTGGATAGATATCACTTGCCAAAATTAAATCAAGAACAGATAAGCAATTTAAACTGACCTATAACCCCTATGGAAATAGAAGCAGTCATCAAAAGTCTCCCAACAACAACAACAACAAAAACCCAGGGCCAGATGCCTCAGTGCAGAATTCCACCAGAAATTCAAAGAACAGCTTATACCAATTCTCCTCAAAGTATTCCATACAATAGAAGCAGGAGGCTCACTGCCAAACTCTTTTTACGAGACTACAATTACCTTGGTACCCAAGCCACACAAAGACACAACTAAGAAAGAGAACTTTAGGCCAATATCCCTCATGATCATTGATGCAAAGATACTCAATAAAATACTGGCAAATCGGATCCAAGAACACATCAAAACAATCATTCACCACAATCAAGTAGGTTTCATCACAGGGATGCAGAGATGGTTCAACATACGAAAATCCATCAATGTAATCCACCATATTAGCAAAAATCACATGATCATCTCACCAGATGCTGAAAAAGCCTTTGACAAAACCCAACACCCCTTCATGATAAAGGTCTTGGAGAGATCTAGAATAACAGGAACATACTTGAACATAATAAAAGCTATATACAGCAAACCAACAGCCAACATCAAAGTAAATGGACAGAAACTCAACACGATTCCCCTAAAATCATGAACAAGACAAGGCTGTCCACTCTCTCCATACCTTTGCAATATTGTACTTGAAGTTCTAGCTAGAGCCATATGGCAACAAAAGGAGATCAAGGGGATACAAATTGGAAAGGAAGAGATCAAACTTTCACTATTTGCAGATGATATGATAGTTTACATAAATGATCCAAAAAACTTTACCAGGGAACTTCTATAGCTGATAAATACTTTCAGCAAAGTGGCAGGATATAAGATCAACTCAAGAAAATCAGTAGCCCTACCATATATAGACAATAAAAGGGCTGAGAAAGAAATCAGAGAAACATCACCTTTTCTAGTTACCACAAACAACATAAAATGCCTTGGGGTAACACTAACCAAAGTTCTTGTATTGCAAGAACTTTGAGTCTTTAAAAAAAGAAATTAAAGAAGACATCAGAAAATGGAAAGATCTCCCATGCTCTTGGATAGGTAGGATCAACATAGTAAAATGGCAATCCTTTCAAAAGCAATCTAAAGATTCAATGCAATCTCCATTAAAATTCCAGCACAATTCTTCACAGACCTTGAAAGAACAATAATCAACTTTATATGAAAAAACAAAAGACCCAGGATAGTCAAAACAACCCTATTCAACAAAGCAACATCTGGATATATTACCATTCCTGATTTCAAGCTCTATTATTAAGCTATAGTCCTAAAAACAGCTTGGTATTGGCACAAAAATAAACAGATAGACCAATGGAATCAAATTGAACACCCTGACATTAACCCATACATGTATGAACATCTGACCTTCGACAAAGAAGCTAAAAATATACAATGGAAAAAAGAAAGCATCTTCAACAAATAATGCTGGCACAATTGGATGCTGGCATGTAGAAGAATGCGGATAAATCCATCTCTATCACCATGCACAAAACTTAATTCCAAATGGATCAACGACCGTGACATAAATCCAGCCACACTGAACAGAGAAAGTGAGAGATACCCTTGAACGAATTGGTACAGGAGACTGCTTCCTGAACATAATACCAGTAGCACAGACACTGAGGTCAGCAGTTAATACATGGGACCTCCTGAAACTGAGAGGCTTCTGTAAGGCAAAGGACACAATCAACAAAACAAAAAGGCAGCCCACAGAATGGGAAAAGATATTCACTAACCCCACATTTGACAGAGGGCTGATCTCCAAATTTTACAAAGAACTCAAGAAGCAAGTCTCCAAAACACCAAAGGATCCAATTAAAAAGTGGGCCACATAACTAAATAGAGAATTCTCAGTAGAGGAGACTAAAATGGTTGAGAGGCACTTGAGAAAGTGCTCAACATCCCTAGCCATCTGGGAAATGCAAATCAAAACAATTCTGAAATACCATCTCACTTCTGCCAGAATGGCTAAAATCAAAAACACCAATGACAGTTTATGCTGCAGGAGATGTGAAGAAAGGGGAACACTCCTCCACTGCTGGTGGGAGTGCCAACTCGTACAGCCACTTTAGAAATAAATATGGAGATTCCTCAGGAAAATGGGAATCAGTCTACCACAAGACACAGCAATTCCACTCTTAGGCATATATCCCAAAAGATGCACATTCAAACAAGGACATCTGTTCCACTATGCTCATAGCAGCATTATTTGTAATAGCCAGAACCTGGAAGCAACCTAGATGCCCCTCAACTGAAGAGTAGATAGAGAAAATGTGGTACATTTACACAATGGAGTACTACTCAGTGGGAAAAAACAATGGAATCTTGAAATTTGCAGGCAAATGAATGGCACTAGAAGAAACCATCCTGAGTGACGTAGCCCAGTCACAAAAAGACAAACATGGTATGTACTTACTCATATATGGATTTTAGACATGGATCAGGGGAGTGCCAGTCTACAATTCCATTGCAAGAGAGTCTGGGAAACAGAACCTTCAACCAATGACTGATGGAAACAGAGGCAGACACCCACAGCTAAACACTGAGCTGAACTCAAGGAACCCAGAGACAGAGAGGACGTATTGATGAGCATGGGGGGGGGATCAAGACTGGGCTTGTTTAACCCACAGAAACAGCTGACCTGAACAAGGGTTAGCTCTTAAACCCCAGACTGATGGTTGGGAATCCAGCATTGGACTGATCAAGACCCCGTGAATGTGGCTGTCAGTGAGGAGGCCTAGGTAATCTATTGGGCCTTGGGTAGTAGATCAGTATTTATCCCGGGTATACAAATGGACTTTGGGTGCCCATCCCACAATGAGAGATGCTCTCTCAGCCTGGACTCTTTGGGGGAGGGTCTAGGTCCTGTCCTGGATGAAATGACAGACTATGAACACCCCCATGGAAGGCCTCACCCTCCCTGGGAAAAGGAGTGGGAATTGGGGAACGGCAGGATGGGGGGGCCTGGTGGGAGGGCATGAGAGGAGGGGAGGGAGAGGGACCTGGGATTGACATGTAAAGCAACCTTGCTTCTAATTTAAATTTAAAAATAAAAAAGACATTTAAAAAACCCTGCTTGAAAAACCAAATAAATAAATAAATAGGAGAGGTAGAAAGGGGACCTTTGTTTATTTTTATTTATTTATTTATTTATTTTTACTTTAAACTCTTGTGGGAAAGCCTGAGCCTGCTGAGAGCTTCCATTGGCTTGTTTACTAGCCAGTTGAATCTGGCCAGTAATTGTGCCTCCGTTTTAAGTTATTTCATTTAAGAGACTCACATAATTAAGTTTATTTTTAAAGTTCTCAGTTTGTATCATCCGCAACAACATGCCCATCCTTTGCACCCAAATTTATTGCAAAGCCAGGATGTTTCTGAGGTGAAAGGAGCCTTTCTTGCTGAGGATGGAATGGCCGGGTATCCCCAGGTGAGGAGCTGGTGGAGGCCTGACCCTGCTGCAGCCGCAGTAGCTGCTGAACTGTCTGGTGACATGGGACAAGAAGGCCGCACAGGCACGCATGGGTTGTCCAGAGAGGAAAGTTTACAGGCTTGTCGTAGGGGAGATAGTTTTGAATCTCTAGGCACTCCTGCGATTTTCTCAGCAGGACCTCATTTTTTTGGTTTTTACGAGACAGGGTTTCTCTGTATTGTTTTGGAGGCTGTCGGTCCAGCCTGGCCTCAAACTCACAGAGATCCGCCTGCCTCTGCCTCCCGAGTGCTGGGATTAAAGGCGTGTGCCACCACCGCCCGGCCAGGTGTTTCTTTTTATTTTAGCTCCTTTAATCTGAACTAAAGACTTCGTACGGGAACTGCCGAGACAGACAAGACATTTCCATTTCCCCAGCAGTTTACTGGCCCCTGGAGCGAGACGTGGGTGTGTCTTACAGGTATGCTCCTTGTATTTTGGAATGCAGCAGCATTCCAAAATACAAGAGAATTTTACAGGAATTAGTTCAGCTTGCTCAAGTTTTCATTGTATAATTCTTCCTATTCTTTGCCAATTCTCCAGATCTAATGTTTCCCCCTTCTGGAAACCATGGATTAGGATCAGTAAGTGTCTAAACTTTGATCTAAATTGTCTTTATTAATTTTAACTCCCCTTAACCTCAACATATCACTCATTAAAGAGACATATTGTTCCTGGACACTTTCGAAATTCCCCATATTATTGGGTGCTTACCAGTTGTGAGTCAGTATGTTCCCAGGTAATGTACTTCTTTGTGGAACCAAAATGCTTTGGCTTTGGGGACTTGGAAATAAGGTCATGGGAGAAAGAAAAAGGATTCTGGGCTCACTTCAAGAATAAACAATTTTTACTTTTCCCATTGCTGTTTATGTCTTGTTTAGCTAGGTATTGAAGATAGCCTTGCAAGCAGAGCTTGGGCAAACAGCATCTTTGCCTCCTTATTGGAACTCTTCCTTCAGCAAATCTCTGCCCTCACAGCCTTCTTTTGCCCTGGAGGAGATTTCTCCTTGGCCTTATCTCATGCCTGCAGTTTTCTGAAGTCACATGGCCATAAGTGGATCAGGGTTTGTGCTGGAGGAAGGAGCTGCAGACCATATGGAGCAGAACAAGAAAGGCCTGTGGGTCCATGTGAGTCTAAATTCCTGCATGGGAACCAGCCCTTGGGATTCTGGGGCTGTGTCTCCAGACAAAAGGAAGCCAGGGTTCCTGAGATGCCAGGGATCTGATTCTGGCCAGAGTCTAAGGCGGCAGATGAGTGGTGACCTTTAGGAATAGTTTGTCCCATCTGCAATGAGATGGAGAAGGAGAAACAGAGACGTCTTGGGTCAGGATTGACCTCTCCCTGCCCTCTTTCCCTAGTCCACTTAGATGGGTGTGTCCAGGCTGTCAGCAGGGAGTAGCTAGTACTGTGTCTGTACTGGGGAGAAGTCAGACTAAATAGTGGGATTCTGCACTTTACCCAAGGCTCAGTCCCCTTCCACCTCTCAGTTCCTTCTTTAGTAAACCACACAAGCTCTGAGGGAAACCAAAAGCCCCATTATCCATGTATGGCCACTGCTCTGCTCCAGCCTCTCATGACCAAGGGAGAGGTGCAGAGCCAGGTACAGAAACGAATCAGGTGGCTCCAGTCCATCAGCCCAAGAGCCAGTCCATCCACACACCAATTCAGACATGCTAACTGGAATTCTAATCCCAAGAGGGAAGAATCAGGGCACAGTTATGATCAGAAATACATCAGTGGCCAGTGCCTGGGGCCTACTCCCAGTCTTCTGGGCTCCAAAGAGCATGGACAACTCTATTTCTCCAAATCTACCCTCCACAGCACACATGACTCATCTCGTAGGCTCAGTACAGCTCCACGACACAACAGCTGCTGGCCTTGGTTATCCACAGTCCTGCCATTTCCTGTAGCTTTTACGCCATCCAAACAGTACCCGCTAGGGGCCTTACACATTACCAACCTTGACTGACAGCACGAGATGGAGTTTGGTCTCTTTGGGCCACAACCTTTGTATATTGACCCTGAAAAGATAATTTCCAGAAGATTCAAGTCAGTGACACTGGTATCCTATTACTTATAACTGATTCTTCAGCCCCAGCTGACCAGTATCTGTTGTCTCAGTAAGGCAAAGGTTCACTCGAGTGCACCTGAACCACAGCTGACCTTCAGTTCCACCTCCTTACGTGAACAGCCCTGATAGAGCTCTCGAGGGCCTCTCAGACTTCCTTCTGAGCCTGCACACACCAGGGCCACCAGCTCCTTGTCAGCCACAGCTGACCGGCAGTTTTCAGGTTTGCTTCTGGTACCCATCATATTTCTATCCCCGGATGAGCAGACTGGAGGCCTTTTGAGAAGACAACTTGTAGATTTGCAATCTTCACACCTAGAACTTGGCCCCAATAGGATCAATTGCCACCCAGCTGAAGCAAATTGCATGTGGCCTATGTGTCTCGGCCCACAAGGCTTCAGACATGTTCTGGGCTCTTACTCAGGCCACTGCTACTTTCCAGCTACTCTCCCCACTTTTCAACAGCATATCTGCTTTGCCAATTATATCTGTCTCACTAACAACCATGAGGCCAGGAGTTCAATGTTTGCAAAGGGGCCACATGGGCGGGAGATGCTCAGTGGGGAAAGATGTAAAATTACTCCTGGTGATACAAACAACGTAGTCCCAATGGCCATCACAATAGAAGAGTACACAGCACAAAGGCTGGGTATCTGCAGAAACACTTTTGGTCATTAAGGTAACAGTATTGTCTACCCTCCCTCAGATCCCCTAGCCACAGAGAGCAGGCCAGGCATAGGTTACAGAGCCGGTGTCTTTGGTGGGAGTGCAGCAGCAGAAGCATGGAACTCCAGGCTACACCACGGCTCTCAACCTCGGGAAGCTGGATGGAACCTAAGAGAACCACTCCAGGTGCCCGGGTACGGCAATCTGACTTTCAGAGCCACAGAGCTTAACCACTTCTTGGTTCTCCTGAACCTAAAGCAGGAGGCAGTTTCTGTTACACCCCTGTATTGCTTCTGGGGTTGTCCTAAAAGTGCTTCTTTTATTGACAATTCTTGGCAGAAATTATTATTCTGGCTTGGGTACTTTACAAGGCCCTTGAGTATCCCATTTCCCCTATTGGTTCTGGGTTGATACCCATCCCTGTGCTCTGCAGATGTTTCCCCTTAAAGAGATTTCTAGGAAGAAGAAGTGACAGCTCAGGAAGATTGTTTTACTTTCCTTCCTACCCATGTTCCCTGCTCAATTCCTTCCCTGGGAGAAAGTGTGTCATTCCTGAACACTTCTGAAGGACATGCTCATGACCATTAGGGGACAGTGATGAGCTGATCTTGAGAGGACAGTGCTGTTGGCAAGAGCAAGTCATTCAGAAATCACTGCTTCCAATCCAGGCCTGCCTTCCAGTGCCTCGGGACTGCCTGGGGACTGCCACAGAGCCTCCCCACCTGGCAAGAGTCTATGCAGCCCAGATTCCTGGAGACTGCCACTGAGTCTCCCCTCCAGGTGGGAGCCTATGCACCGCAGATTCCTGGTCTTCTTCTCCACCCACAGGACCACGACTAGGACCAGGAAGAGGAGAGCTACTGGAGTATTGGACTTGCTTTTACCCACCAAAAGGGAACTCTGGTCCCCTAACCACCAGACCAGTAAGGGGCTCTTTCTGCACCCACTAGAAGAAGGGATGGGAAAGAGACAATACAAAAACACACTCAGTAACAGAAAAACACATATGACACTGCCAGATTCTAGAGACTCCATACCAGCAAGACTCCAACATTCCAATGCAAATAAAGCAGAAGAGATTGACCTTAAAAACAACTTCATGAAAATTATAGAGGCCCTAAAAGAGGATATAGGAGAATCACTCAAAGAAATGGAAGAAAAAGCAAACCAAAAATGCAAGAAATGGAAGAAAAGACAAACCAAAAATTTCAGCAAATGCAAGAAAGAGAGGAAAAGACCAAGCAAAAAATGCAAGAAACAATTCAAACAGTGCAAGGGTTGAAAACTGAAATAGAGACAATTAAAAAAACACAATCTGAAGGAAGGCTGGAAATAGAAAATCTGAGGATAGACTAGGAGAAATTGATTCATCGACCAAAGAAAATCTTAAGTCCAACAAATCCTTAACACAAAACATCCAGGAAATATGGGACACCATGAAAAGACCAAACCTAAGAATAATAGGTATAGAAGAAGGTGAAGAAAACCACCTCAAAGGGGAAGAAAATATATTCAACAAAATCATAGAAGAAAACTTTCCCAACCTAAAGAAAAACATGCCAATGAAGGTACAAGAAGCCTACAGAACACCAAATAGAGTGGACCACAAAGGAAGGAAAACTCCAACCCAAGGAAGTTAACTACAACCAGAAAAACATAGGTATTAGATAATCCCGCTTTACCAAAAGAAAAAAAGGGTGGAATTCCACACATAATTCCAACAACAACAACCATTCCAAATCAAAGAAAAATGAGCAATCAATGGTCATTAAAAGACACAGGCTAACAAAATGGATTCAAAGACAGAACCCATCCTTCTGCTGCATACGAGAAACACACCTCACCCTCAAAGATAGACATTACCTGAGAGTTAAAGGTTGGGAAAAGATTTTCAAATCAAATGGACCCAAGAAACAAGCAGGGATAGCAATCCTACTATCTAACAAATTAGACTTTAAAATAAAATCAATCAAAAGAGATGAAGGAGGTCATTACATACTCATCACAGGAGAAATCCACCAAGACGAAGTTTTAATTCTGAACATCTATGCCCCAAATACAAAGCCATCCACATTCATAAAAGAAACATTACTCTAAACTCAAATCACATATAAAGCCCCACACAACATATAGTGGGAGACTTCAACACCCCACTCTCACCACTAGATAGGAATACCAGACAGAAACTTAACAAAGAAGCAAAGGGTCTAACAGAAATTATGACCCAATTGGGATTAACAGACATCTATAGAGCATTCCATCCACATAAAAAAGAATATACCTTCTTCTCACCACCACATGGAACCTTCTCAAAAATCGACCACATACTTGACAACATAGCAGCATTATTTGTAATAGCCAGAACTTGGAAGTAACCTAGATGCCCCTCAACTGAAAAGTAGATAGACAAAATGTGGTACATTTACACAATGGAGTAATATTCAGCAGAAAAAAAAACAATGGAATCCTGAAATTTGCAGGCAAATGGATGGCACTAGAAGAAGTCATCCTGAGTGAGGTAACCCAGTCACAAAAAGACAAACATGGTATGTACTCTCTCATATATGTATTTTAGACATAGATCTGGAGAGTGCTAGCCTACAATCCCATGGCCAGAGAGTCTGGGAAACAAAACCTTCATTCAATGGCTGATGGAAGCAGAGGCAGACTCCCACAGCTAAACACTGAGCTGAACTCAAGGAACCCAGTGACAGAGAGGGAGGACTGATGAGCAAAGGGGTTAAGACTGGGCTGGTTTAACATCCCAGAAACAGCTGATCTGACATGGGTTAGCTCTGGAATCCCAGACTGATGGCTGAGAATCCAGTATGGGACTGATCAAGACCCCCTGAATGTGGGTGTCAGTGAGGAGGCCTAGGCAATCTATGGGGCCTTGGGTAGTAGATCAGTATTTATCCCTGGCATACAAGTATTTATCCCTGGCATACAAATAGACTTTGGGATCCCATCCAACAATGAGAGATGCACTCTTACTCTGGACTCCTGGGGGAGGGTCTAGGCCCTGTCCTGGATGAAATGACAGACTATGGACACCCCCATGGAGGGCCTCACCCTCCCTGGGGAAATGAGGGGATTTTGGGATGGTTGGAGGGAGGGCATGGGAGGAGGGGAGGGAAAGGGAGAGGGACCTGGGATTTACATGTGAAGCAACCTTGTTTCTAATTTAAATTTAAATAAAAAAGAAATTACTGCTTCCTCCATACACTTGTGCATGTGCTGATACCTTTGAGGAGTGTTGCCAAGAGCTACTCTGTTGACTACTTCCTGCTCCTTGGTCCCATTGGCCACATGATTAGTGAACTCATAACTCCCTTTTATTCTTCCTCTTTTATCCCAATGGAGTCATTGTCCAGGAAGACATTTCTACCAACAAAAGAACCTAATGATTTCATGGACAGTACCTACTTGGCAGATAATAAAGATCTAGAAACTAAACATTTTCAAGTTCAACAACTTAGTGTCAACATATGCAATTTTATGTCTTCTCTATTGCTAGGTTCTTCAAACACTACAAATTTTCAATTGTTAGGAAAGGGACTCCCTTAGAATGCAAGTTGAAGATATTAGCATCTATGTTTTAAGTTTCTTCAGTACTAATATGTGGGCAGCAGATGGAAGTCAGTCTGTATATCAACTGTGTGTGTGAGTGCATCAGTCATATACATGATGTTTGCATACAAAGTATAATGTAGCATATGTATGAATCTGAGACATGATCATTCACATACTCAGGAGTCCCATAAAACACTAAATGGAAAGTCATCATGGATATTCAGAGTATAAGTATCCAAGGAGGCCAGAAGAGGCCATCCAATCCCATACAGCTGGAATTATAGACTGCCCTGAGCTGTCTGACACAGGTTCTGGGAGTCAAACTCACATCCTCTGCAGGAGCAGCAAGCCTTGCTAACTGCTCAGCCATCTCTCCAACCCCACTAATAAATTCTTATCTAGAAATGATCACTATTATAACCACCCATCTTCCACAGTAAAGAAGCATGTGCTTGTCAAACCAGGTACTGGCTCTCTATGCAAAAGTCACCTGGGTGACACACTGCCTTACTTGGCACTAAGTCATGTTGCACTCAGGCTCTAGATTGTTGTGTGATATTTTCTCCTCAATATGTTTTTATTTAAATTAGAAACATGAATGCTTCACATGTCAATCCCAGCTCCCTCTCCCACCTCTCCTCCCTTGTCCCTCCACCAGCCCCCCCCACCCAATCCCATCATTCCCCAGGGAGAATGAGGACCTCTTTGAGGGGATCTCCTAGTCTGTCATTTCATCCAGGGCAGGACCTAGACTCTTCCCCATGTGACCAGGCTGAGAGAGCATCTCTCTATTTGGAATGGGCTCCTAAAGTTCATTTGTACTCCATGGTGAACACTGATCTACTACCCAAGGCCCCAGAGATTTCTGAGGTCTGTCACTGACACTGCATTCATGGAGTCTGGATCAGTCTCCTGTTGGCTTCTCAGCCATCAGTCTGGGATTCAAGAGCTCCCTCTTGTCCGGTCAACTGTCTTTGTGGGTTTCACCAGCACAATCTTGACCCCATTGCTCATCACTCCTCTATCTCTGTCATTGGGTTCCAGAAGTTCAGTTCAGTGTTTAGCTGTGGGTATCTGTCTCTGCTTCCATTAGTCACTGGATGAAGGTTCATGTTTGTCTTTTTGTGACTGGGTTACATCACTCATGATGGTTTCTTCTAGTGCCATTCATTTGTCTGCAAGTTTCAAGATTCCATTATTTTTTTCTGTTGAGTAGTATTCCATTGTGTAAATGTACCACATTTTCTCTATCCACTCTTCAGTTGTGGGGCATCTAGGTTGCTTCCAGGATCTAGCTATTACTTGTAATGCTGCTATGAACATAGTGGAACAGATATCCTTGTTGTGTGAATAGGCAATTTTTGGATATATGCCTGAGAGTGGAATTGCTGCATCTTGTGGTAGGCTGAGTACCATTTTCCTGAGGAATCTCCATACTGATTTCCAAAGTGGCTGTACAAGTTTGCACTCCCACCAGCAATGGACGAGTGTTCCCCTTCCTCCACATCCTCTCCAGCATAAACTGTCACTGGTGTTTTTGATTTTAGCCATTCTGACAGGAGTGAGATGGTATCTCAGAGTTGTTTTGATTTGCATTCCCCTAACAGCTAAAGATGTTGAGCCCTTTCTTAAATGTCTCTCAGCCATTTTATACTCCTCTATTGAGAATTCTCTATTTAGTTCAGTTCCCCACTTTGTAATTGGATTCTTTGGTGTTTTGGAGACTTGCTTCTTGAGTTCTTGGTAAATTTTAGAGATCAGCCCTCTGTCAGATGTGGGGTTAGTGAATATCCTTTCCCAATCTGTGGGTTGCCTTTTTGTCTTGTTGACTGTGTCCTTTGCCTTACAGAAGCTTCTAGGTTTCAGGAGGTCCCATTTATTGTCGATCTCAGTGTCTGTGCTACTGTTGTTATGTTCAGGAAGCAGTCTCTTGTACCAATTCATTCAAGGGTACCACCCACTTTCTCTTCTAAGAGGTTCAGTGTGGCTGGATTGATGTTGAGGTCTTTGGTCCATTTAGACTTAAGTTTTGTACATGGCGATAGACATGGATCTATCTGCAGTCTTCTACATGCCAATATCCAGTTATGCCAGCACCATTTGTTGAAAATGCTATCTTTTTTCCATTTTATAATTTTAGCTTCTTTGTCAAAAATCAGGTGTTTATAGGTTTGTGGATTAATCTCAGGGTTTTCAATTCAATTCCATTGGTCTACCTGTCTATTTTTGTACCAATACCAAGCTGTTTTCAGGACTATTGCTCTATAATAGAGCTTGAAGTTAGGGATGGTGATACCTCTAGACATTACTTTGTTGAGAAGGGTTGTCTTGGCTATCCTGGGTTTTTTGTTTTTCCATATAAAGTTGAGAATTGTTCTTTCAAGGTCTGTGAAGAATTTTGCTGGGATTTTGATGGAGATTTCACTGAGTCTGTAGATTGCTTTTGGCAAGATTGCTATTTTTACTACATTGATCCTACCTATCCAAGAGCATGGAAGAGCTTTCCATTTTCTGGTGTCTTCTTTAATTTCTTTCTTTAAAGACTCAAAGTTCTTGTGATACAGGTCTTTAACTTGTTTGGTTAGCGTTGACCCAAGGTATTTTATGTTGTTTGTGGCAATTGTAAAGGGTGATGTCTCTTTGATGTCTTTCTCAGCCCTTTTATCATCTGTATATAGTAGGGCTACTGATTTTCTTGAGTTGATCTTGTATCCTGCCACTTTGTTGAAGGTGTTTATCAGTTGTAAGAGTTCCCTGGTAGAGTTTTTTTGGATCACTTATGTAAACTATCATATCATCTGCAAATAGTGAAAGTTTGACCTCTTCCTTTCCTATTTGTATCCTCTTGATCTCCTTTTGTTGTCTTATTGCTCTAGCTAGAACTTTGAGTTCAATATTAAAGAGGTATGGAGAGAGTGGACAGCCTTGTCTTGTTCCTGATCTTAGAGGAATTGTGTTGAGTTTCTGTCCATTCAGTTTGATGTTGGCTGTTGGTTTGCTGTATATAGCTTTTATGATGTTTAGGTATGTTCCTGTTATCCCAGATCTCCCCAAGAGCTCCAGGATATCTTTCCACCTGAGCTGTGTAACACTCAGTATTCTGTGACTCCCGAATGCCAGAATACCTGACCCACTCCTGTTCCATCCTGTCCCGACCCATCCCGAAACGCTTACACCTTCACTTTTTATTTAAATAAAAAGGGGGAAATGTGTGACATTTTGATTGTGTTCTCACAAAGTTCACTTGGAGTCCGTGGACACAGCTAGCCACTAGCTGATCAAAATTAACCATAGAGGCTTGGAGGACTGTAGACAGATAGACAGGAGGTAATATTGCAGGTTGAGAGAAGATCTCAGACCTACTGGAAGAAGGAATGGAAGAGAGGAAGAGGTAGGAGGTGACTGGTGACTGCTCTCCTGCTTCTCTGATCCTTCAGGTTTCTAAACCTGATATCTGACCCTTGATTTTTTATTGATAAAAATAATTAGATAAGCACTTCACCAATTAAAACCTATGTGGACTGGGTGTTAGCGGCACATGTCTTTAATCCCAACATTCATGGCAGAGTTAGGCAGATCTTTGTGAATCCAAGGCCAACCTGGTCTACAGAGCATGTTCCAGGACAGCCAAGTCTGTTACAAGGAGAAACCCTGTCTCAGAAACAAAAGCAAAAAAAAAAAAACCCCAAAAAACAAAACAAAAAAACCAGATAGGGCCTATGGGACTTCCCAAATGGTAGGACAGTTGGTAGGAGGAGGACCTAGTAGTCATACATCAGGTGGTAGGAAATGGTTGCTTTGGGGAGTAATACAGCCACGCACCTACCTAGTGTTCTGGTGTTTCCCCTTTACTTTCAGGTTTTTCTGTCCTGCCATTTGGTGGAGCCTCCATCCTCCCCAAGTCTTTCCACTCCTCAGTCAGACCGAGTTTGAAGTAAGAGAAGGGGCTGTACCTCCCCAGGAAGAGGGGTATTTGCATGGAGCCACCCTATCCCGGGGACAGATAAGAAGGGGTACCCAGCTACAGTCAGTCCCTTGGACCCAGGAATCAGATTCTGGGAGTCTTCGCCATGACTTGGGCTCCGTTCCTCCTCCTCTTCCTTCATTTTAAGGAATTCTGGGAGAGTGACTGTTGCTTGGGTTGTTTGGCCCATCTTCATCCTGGGGAATGAAGCTTGCTTGCCCTTACTGAGTTTTATTATCTTCTGTTTACAGGGTCGTGTGCCCAGTTTGTGCCGACCAGGTAAACTGCATCAGAGTCTCTAGGGAGAACAGTCACCATCTCCTGCAAGTTCAGCAGTGGTAGCACTGGGAACACCTTTGTGTATCTGTACCAGCATTGCTTTGGAAGTGCCCAGCCGCTGTGATCTGTGATGATGGTAATAGAGCCTCTGGGGTCCTGATTGGTTCTCTGGCTCCATTGACAGCTCCTCCAACTCAGCCTCGCTAACCATCACTGATCTGCAGATTGAAGATGGGGATAACTGTTCTGGTAATGGCTTTAATCACAGTGCAGAGAATCATGGAGGAATTGAGACACCCCCACCCCAGAGGCAGCTGTGAAATCCTTTGTGAAAAGGATTACTGTTGTTTCATGTCTCCTATAAAAGTACTGCTATGCCTCCAGGTTCACAGCAAGATTCTAATTTCTCCTCCAACATATGAATGGCTGACTTCTTCACACATTTAGTAGCTGTGCTGGCTAGTTTTATGTAAACTTAATATAAGATAGAGTCATGAGAGAGGATGGAGCCTCAGTTGAGAAAATGTCTCCGTAAGATTGGGTTGGAGGAAAGGACATGTTCTTAATTAGTGACTGATGGGAAGGGGGCAGTCAGTTGTGTATGGTACCATCACTGGGCTGGTGGTCCTATAAGAAATCAAGCTGAGGGGTGGGTGTGGGGGGGCCAAAAAGAAATCAATCTGAGCAAACCATGAGAAGCAAGCCAGTGATCAGTGCTCCCCCATGGTCTCTGCATCAGCTCCTCCCCTAGGTTTCTGCCCTGCTTGAGTTCCTGTCCTCACTTTGTTCAGTGACACACTATGGTGTGCACATGAAAGCCAATTAAACCCCTGCTCTCCAACTTGCTTTTGGTCATGGTGTTTCACCACAGAACTAGCAATACTAACACAGGTTCACTCTATGGGTAGATACGGTGGAAAATGGGATTCTGGAGCACAATCCTACGGACATTTGGAGACTTCCTTACACATATGAGGTGCTCAGCGTCATCTCCGAGCTTGAGTCACTTTTTCATGTTTCCCCTCCATTGTAACACCACTGACTTCCTGGTATCCGCAATATGGAAAGCGCCATACTTTGGCAAAGCCAGTATTTCAAGTTTTTCAAAGGTATTAAGGAGCCTCTAGTTCTTATTCTCACTTGTGTCACTAAGGGACAAAGACGAGGTTCTATCTTCCCGAGTTTCTGTCCCCAATTAGTAAGCAAAACAATAGCACTGAATTCAAGTGACTATTCTGATGAGAGGGTCATATTCTAATGAGGACAACATCTGTGTTATCTGTCTCTATAGAGGACCCAACTGAGGTCTATGAGGCAACGTTAAGGGAAGACCTAGTGCACATGTGTTGGGGAAGTCCTTTGTCAATAAAGCACTGTCTGGCCAATAGGGAATCTAGATAGGAGGGACTAGGAGTCCAGGAGGATTCTGGGAAGGAGAAACACAGGAGAGTCAAGATGTAATGCCATGGGGGTAGGAAGCCCGGAACCATTCTCCGGTAAGAGAAATACTTAGATTAACAATTATGGGGTAATTACTTAAGTCAGAGGTAGCCAGTAAGAAACAAGCAAGGCCAACAGCTTTATAATTAATATAGCCTCCTGTGTGTTTATTTGGGACTGATGCGGCTCTAGAACCAGGCTGGCGGGAAGGCATTCTCTCAAAGAAAAAGCTTCTCTTTTACAGCACACGTAAATATCAAAACCTTCATACAGTGTATATGCAAATGTAATAGAGGTCTCCCATCCCATGAACTATCTGAAGAGCATGGTACTGGAATAATGGAAGGTGACAAAGCATGCTCAGAGTAGGAACCAAAGAAAACCACAAGCCCTGTATTGTTAAGGATTATATCTACAAAATCATACAGAAGACCTATGCTCACATCAGAAAGACATGTAGTGGTCAAACACAAGCTCCATCATATCTAAGCATGAGTTGGATGACATTGAGAAGGGAAACAAATAATTCAAAAATGCAACTGGATAAACTCTATGAAAATGGTGATAGTTTCCAAACTCCTTAGAGGTAGGAAGTCTATAAGTTGAAGAAGAGATTTTTTTATAACATCACATATTTTACTTTCACTTTATAAAACTAACTGTGACGAACAATACATGTGGTGCTGATTTGAGGAAGTTGTCTGCTGTAATATTTTCTGTGGCGTCTAGCATCGGTCCCTCAGGTCCTTATCACACCTGTGATCATCAGCGTATAATGAGCTGTTCAGCACTCTCAAAGCCACACGTGCTGGAACCGCCCATGAGTCATCAGGTATTTGTCTTGTGAGGATCCAGTCCAGAGGGCCAGAAAAGGCCCTGTTGAAGTACCTGAGCATGTGTGTCTGTCCCTGCTAGTTGGTTAGTGAGTCCTTTCAATGCTTGCGGGGAAGCTGAGACAGCTGTTAGTTCCACAAGATGATGTGCGAGATGGTTGTTAACTCTCTGAGATGACGTGAGAGGACTGCAGCTGTCAGGAAGTCCCGGAGCCCAGGTGTATCTGTTGACCCTGTTGAGGCCAGGTAAGGTGATTTCCTCTTCCCCTTTGCTTCTCAGAGGCGCTGTCTGGCCCCGTGTGCTAGAGGAGTGTAGGGAGGAAGGACACACTTGGATACCACTGGAACTTGTAGGGACTAAGAGAGATTCAGGAAACCCTAATGACCCTGCTGGACCCTCAGTTTGCATGACAGTCATGTCTCTGCCCCAGTACCTGCGTGTTTTTTAAACCTACTCCCCTACTTTCTGCATATGTGCCGTAGTCTGAATGTAATTGGCCCCCATAATCTCATAGGGAGTGGCACTATTAGGAAGTGTGGCTTTGTTGGAGTGGGTATGGCCTTGATGGAGGAAGTGTGTCACTGTATGGGCAGGCTTTGAGGTTTCTTTTGCTCAGGATACTGCCTAGTATCTCAGTTGACTTCCTGTTGCCTGCAAGATGTAGGACTCTCAGCTACTCCTCCAGAACCATGTCTGCCTACATGCTCCTCACCGTGATGATAATGAACTAAACCTCTGAAACTGTAAGTGAACCCCCTCAATGAAATGTTTTCCTTGTAAGAGTCACCACGGTCATGGTGTCTGTTCACAGCAATAGAACCCCAATGTTCCTTTGGTGCCAGACATGAAGACTCTTCTGCTGTTCCCTCACTCACCCAGCTCATAACTGCCTCTCAGTATCTAAGCATCTATTGTTTGAAATCCAGGACAAGGATCTCATTGTCTGTTAGCCATCAGGTTCTCCAGGAAAGCAGCCACAGTCATTGGTATCAGACAGCAACGTTATTGTCAGTTAGGACACAGCTTGGCAACAGCACCTGAGACATGTCCCCAAACTCCAGATCCTCAAGAAGATCCATGAGCCCTCGGGGAACACACTTTATTTAGTTCCTGACCTCTTAGATCATCTATGGACTACATCCTGAGGACAATACAAATTATTTCTGTTTATCACAGGACAACTAAATTGATGTACACATTTCATTAGAGGCCCACAGGGAACTGAGCTTTAAACAAAAATGAGATTTCTTTTGTTGTTTTTTACACTGTGTGTGGCAGTTCATTGCAAGAACAATGTGAATGTTTTGATAGAAATATTTGGAGTTAAAAGAGGGTCTTGGTTAGGCTGCAAGTCAATTATACAACTCAATAAAATAAGTTAATCTTGCTTTGAGCGACTCATCCAGCATTTAAATTCCATTCAGTTTTAAACCCTTTAATATGTTTGTTTGTGGGTTGTTCACATATTAATGAAAATGATAAATTAGGCTATATGTATTTACTTATCCTCTGATTTATTTTACTAGCAGAATGAAAACAGTAACTGCCTGGGATAGATGAACTACTCATTCACCCAATATCTTCCTTGCAATCTTCCAGTTTCATATACATTTCCATTTTCTGGATTACTAAACAGTATTTTATTTATTTTCCCCTTTCTGACTTCCTTCCCATCTCTCTGCTATAGATAATGAGCTCTTCGTGGGAAGAGTGGAGAAAGCACTAAGAGTAAATTGAGTCAACAATGTAAAGAGTGGAATTAGTTAGGTAAAACTTGTAATAAATGATGTGAGAACCTGCCCTCCGTTGCAGTGACAGTGGAGAATAAGGGAACAGATCAATTTTAGATCATCACAGAGTGGGGACAGGCAGACTTGGAGAACTGTGCTAATAGAGCAAAGGAACGGAGCTAAGATGACCCCACTCTTTGGTCAGGGATTTGAATAAACCCTCATAGGGTATCATGCATGGGCTGTGGAATCCTGTTTTGATTAAATATTTAAGACCAACTTAGATGACATATAAACAGTAAAAAATATTATGGGAACATTTCAAGGAAACAGAAACTGTTAACAAAATTATTAAACATGTGCTACGTTGGTCCATGTTGGACATGCAGATTTCTGACAAGGTGTTTATGGTGTGAAGGATGAGAAGGCGGATGATACTCATGAACTGTTGGATTCCCTGGGGAATAAAGCAGACAGTTTGGAGAGCAGCGGTCCTGTGAGGTGGGCAACTGTGGGTGGCATTTCTATTTCAGCAGAAGAGAAGAGCTGGAGGGAAGAGAAAAGATAAGGGCAGACAAAGTGAGCAGCAGGGAGGGAACCTTGAACAGAACACAGTGAGTGGGAGTCCCTTGGGTAGGTGGGGGCTTAGCTATGACTGCAGGGTTAGCCCAGCACTAGAGAGGAGGAACCAGGGTTAAAGGCAGAGAGCGCAAGAAAATCTGGACCATACTTTGAGGCAACGCCCTAATCATTTGAGAGAGACAGCGCTGCAGAGAGAAAGGCCTTATCTGAATTGTCCAAATGTGGAGTGAGTGCATTTTAAGAGATGGTCTGAGGATTCTTTGACTTGAAGGGGAAATTACTTTGAGAAAACCTGTCTGAGGTGCGGTCACTTGCTCAGCCTCGCTCTTAGAATGCAAAGTCTTTCTAGAGTTTCCAGGGAGGAGGGAGTTTGCAGTTGGTATTTAGAGGAATGGAGATGCAGAGTTGCAGTATCCTTCCACAAGTCCAGAAAACGGAAGTGGTTGCTGCCTGCCTAGGGAAGATGCACTCACTCTGTCTAGTTCCAGGGACAGGAAGAGCAGAGGAAGAACTGCCTACAGCCCACAAACTGTGCCCTCTGTGTAGAGGACAAGAGGTCCTTGTGCAAACAGATAGGCACTGGGGAAACCAGCAAAGTTAAACACCCATTGCTGCCTCTCTCTTCCGTGGAAGATGTTACCCATCCTCCTCCCAGGATGCAGGGAAAGGACATAGTTTACAACCTGGGGACCCTTTGCCATCTGTACATACGGGCTTCACCCTTATCGCCCAGAACTTATGTTCAGTTTATCCCAGACTCTTTTCCCCTAAACCCTGGCCAGTCCTTCCAGGCCATGAAATCCATACAGGTGAGAGATGTCACCTGTACTTTACAGCGTCTATGTCATCTTAGGGCCAGGCCGATCCTGACTGAGATAGGCATAGTGTTTACTTCACTCATTCTATCTAGACCCTAAACCTTGAGCACTGTTTCTGAGTCAACAGTCTCCATCTTTTTGAAAGAAGCCAGATGTACTTTGCAGAGAATTTCAGTGTGAACATGTCTTAAGTTTGTTATGCTCATGGGACTGAGTTAATTATCATCAGAAAACTTTCCCTCCAAAATTGGGCTGTGCTTAAATAGGACTAAAATAAACAAACTGGTGTCAGACTCTGGAAGTTTGGCCTAGCACCGGCTACCTAATTTGGACTGAACCAAGCTTCATTCTTACCTAATCCGGATTGTTTCCTTGCCTGTCATAAAGACTGCAGGGAACCCCCCCCCCCAACACATCTCTCGTTGTTAGGAAAGCCACACAAATATCTACAGAAGAGGCTATATCACAGAGAAGCACCTCTTTTTCAGTGGCGTCAACCTAAACAACAGAAGGAAAGGCCAGGTAGCATCCAGCCAGGCTCTATATACCTGCTCACACAAATGAATCACCTGTGGATTAAAAACAGCTTGCTTTCTTATTTGATATGATACAAACTCCGTGAACATCTATAAAGTTAGACTAGGCATTCTGAACAAGGCTGTGCAGTTCCACAATATGTTTTACACTTTAATATCAAACATATTTTATGTACTTATCCACCACCCCCCCCAAAAAAATTCATCTACAGAATTAGATCTAGGAAAACATTTAACCTTCTGTCCTTTTTCAATATTCATGACCACAACCTGCATTCTGTCCTGCCACATTATCTTAAATTGTCCTTTCTTATTCTCTTTTCTTCATGTTATACTGTAACCATACATATTTTGTTTATGAACATATATATGTTACTGTCTAGATTCCACATATGAGAGAGAACATGAGGTCTTTTAGTTCTCAGACTGTGCAGTTTCACTTACTACTACACATTCTAAGTCCACCAATTTTCCTCCAAGTTTTTAGATTTCATTTTTCCTTAGGAAAAGGATATACAGTGTGTATACCAAAGCTTCACTCTCCATTCATCTGTTGATAGACCATGGATAATATTTTTTTTCTCCACATCCTCTCCTCTCCATCATCTGTTTTCAGATTTCTTTCTTTCTTGTTTACTTTTGTCAGATTTCTTCATGGCAGCCATTCTAACTGGGAGAGGCAGTTTAATTTCAATTTCCCCAGTGACTAGGGATATTGAACATTTTAAAAAACAGTTACTAGCAATTTGTGTTTCTGTTTGTAAAAACTGTCAACTCATTTGCTGACTGGCAGTTTTACTTCCCTAGTATTTAATATCTGCAATTCTTTGTAAATCCAGCTATCAGTCCCTTGCCTGAAACAGCTGGTAAAGATTGTCTCCCACCTGTAACTGATGGTTAACTCTGCTGACTGCTTCCTTTTGTTGTACAAACCCTTTTTGTTTTCGTGTGTCCCTATGTTGAATACTTGGGGTTGGCTCCTGTGCTGCTGGTGATCAATGGAAAAAGCTCGTGCCTACTGCAATATCTTGCAGGGCCTCTCCTGTATTATCTTATGAAAGTTTCAGGTTTGGAGGTTTTAAAGTAAAGCCTCTGGCCCATTTTTTTATGGTTTCTTTCTACAAGGTGAAAAATATAAATCTAATTTCATCTTCTGCAGGAAGAAATCCAGTTTGCCAGCATCATTTGTGGAATAGGCTGTCTTTATTCTAAGCGTGTTTTGCTTCATTGTCAAAAATTAGTTGGGCGTGTATCTTTGCCTTATATTTCTGAATCCTGTTTTCTATCCCATTGGTTCACCTGTCTATTTTCAATGCCATAACCAGGCTGTCTTTATAGTATGATTTGACATAAAGCATTGCAATGCTGTACTCCTGCAAGGGAAGCCGGAAGGCTAACTGCAGACCTTCATCTCTTTCTGTTCCTCCAAATCAAATCCCCCAATCTCGCCCCCAGCTCTGCCACAGAGCACCTGCTGCAGCTTCCTTCCCCCTTCCCCATCTCCAGCTCATCCCACAGATCTTCCCTCCCCTCATTTGTTTTACACACTCCCCCCCCCCCACCCAGCTCCAGGAGGCACTCCCTGCAAACCCTGCTGTCCTGGAAGCAGGTAGGCTGACACCAGATCCTCAGCTCTCCCTCCATTCTGACAAGTCCAATCACCCAGTCTCCTCCCCAGCTATGTAACAGACCTTCTGCTGTGCTCCCTCCTCACTCCCCACCCCCATTCCCAGGGGAGTAACTAAGCAGATCTTGATGGAACACCTAGTTTTCCACCCTCTTGGGAAGTTCCAGGCCACTCCCATTCCTAAGTGCCCTGGCCAGTAGGGCACAAGGAAGGTCGAGCCTGGAATGCAAGGGACAAGAGACACAAAGAATGGACAGCAAGAGAGGCTCTCTGATCAGGCTGTAATTTTTTATTTTCTCACAAGGACTCTTATAGTGGGTTGAAGCAGGAAGCTTGGTGGGGGGGGGCGTGGATTAGGTGGGAGAGGCTATTGCTTTGAAGCAGGGAGCTTGGTCTTGGCAGGCTATGTTCCAAGGACACAAGTCTGTGGCTGGGGGAATCTGGACTGCAGGCCAGGTGCAGAAGGGTGGGAGAGCCTGGACTGCAGGCCTTGAAAGTATGCTGCACAGGAAGATAAGCAAACACAGAGAAACAGAAACTTATCTGTGTTAGTCTCTAAGAATACAGTAGGAAATATAAAGATGGCTTTTATTATGCTATCCTTATTTAGGGCCCTCCACAGCTGGCAATATTTACAAGAGGTCCTATATACCAATGATCACTCCCAGCACTAAGTCTCAGGTCCCAATAAACAGAAATACATTTTACCTGGAACTCCCAGAAACTACACCTGTCAAACACCAGAAGATTTTCCTACAGGAAATACAGCACCACACTCTCCTAGAAACCATACAGGAAACAGAAACCAAAGAACAAAACACCCACCCAACAAATGTAAGACCAGGTATCACCACCTAAAATCACAACCTCCCTAGCTCCAGGTGCCAAGATGCCAGTGTAAAAAGACAATAACAAACAGGACAATATGTCTCCATTAGAGCTAGCAACCCTACCACAGCAGGTAAGCAACAGTTCAACATAGCTGAAGCACAGAAGAAAGACCGTAAAACAGCCTTTATGAATATGACAGATGGCCTTAAAGAGAAAAACTTATAAATCCCTTTTAAATTATGAAAACACAAATAATAGGGAAAGGAAATGATTAAAACAGTTCAAGACAGCTGGACATTGGTGGCGCATGCCTTTAATCCCAGCACTTTGGAGGCAGAGGCAGGCTGATCTCTGTGAGGCCAGCTTGGTCTACAGAGTGAGTTCCAGGACAGCCTCCAAAACAATACAGAGAAACCCTGTCTCAAAAAACAAAAACAAAACAATAATAAAAAACAGTTCATGACCTGAAAGTGGAAATAGAATCAATAAAGAAAACCCAAATTGCAGGAAACTGGGTATGAAAAATTTAGAAACTCAAACAGAAAACTCAGAGGCAGCTGGTGGCGGCAGCACACGCCTTTAATCCCAGCACTTGGGAGGCAGAGGCAGGCGGATCTCTGTGAGTTCCAGGCCAGCCTGATCAACAGAGAGAGTTCCAGGACAGACTCTAAAGCTACACAGAGAAACCCTGTCTCAACAACCAAAAAACAAAACAAAACCCTCAGAGGCAACCTTCACTGACAGAATACAAGAAATGGAAGACAGAATCTCAGGCATTGGAGACAAGACAGAAGAAACAGATACATCAGTCAAAGAAATGTTAAATATAAAAAACCCTTGGCACAAAAGATCCAGGAAATCTGGGATAACATGAAAAGACCAAATCCAAGACTAATAGGAATAGAGGAAGGAGAAGAGGTACAAGTCAAAGGCACAGAAAATACTTTCAACAAATAATAGAAGATAATTTCCCTAACCTAAAGATGATGTCTATCAAAGTCCAAAAAGCATACAGTATACCAAATAGACCGGGCCAGTAAAGAAAGTTCCCTTGGTACATAATAATCAAAGTTTACAGAAAGAAGAAAGAATATTTAATGCTGCAAGAGAGAAAGACCTAGTAACATAAAAGCAGACCTATTGGAATTACATCTGACTTCTTAATGCAGACTTGAAAAGTCAGAAGGGCCTGGAAAGATGTACTGTAGGAGACCACAGATTCCAACCCAGACCAGTATATCCAGTAAAACGTTCAATCACCATAGATGGAGAAAATAAGACATTCCATGATCAAATCAAATTCAAACAACATTTATGTACAAATCCAGTCCTACAGAAGTTTCTAGAAGGTAAACAAGAAAACACAGGGAATAATTTCAGAGCAGCAAAGTCCGAAGAAGGAAAAGCGCACACACCAACAATAACATATAACAGGAATCAACAATTATTGTCATTGATACCTCTTAACATCTGCAGTCACAATTCCCAAATAAAAAGCCTAGCAGAATGTATGTGAAAATAGGATCTATTATCCTGCTGCATTCAAGAAACACATCTTTGTTTTTTATTGTTTTTACTCTTCACTCTTTGGGGGTGGGGGTGTCTACCACTCAGCTCCCAAATAAATCACACACAGGGGCTTATTCTTTCTAATGAATGCCCATTCTTAGCTTGGCTTGTTTCTTGTCTGCTTTTTTATCTTAAATCATCCCATCTACCTTTTGTCTCTGGGCTAGTTGGGTGGTTGGTCCCTAGCATTCTCCTCTCCTCCTTTTCTTGCTCCTTCTCTTCCTCAAATTCTCCTCCTATATATTCTCTGCCAGCCCCACCTATCCTTTCTCCTGCCTCAATATTGGCCATTCAGCTCTTTATTAGACAATCAGGTGTTTTAGACAGGCAAAGTAACACAGCTTCACAGAGTTAAAAAAATGCAACATAAAAGAATGCAACACATCTTTGCATCATTAAAACAAATGTTCTGCAGCATAAACAAATGTAACACACCTTAAACTAATATTCCACAACACATCTTAACATCAAGGATAGATATCACCTCAGAGTAAAGGGCTGTAAAAAGATATTCCAAGCAAATGCATATAAGAAATAAATTGGGGAAGCCATTTTTATATCTGACAAAATAGACTTCAAACCAAGAGTAATCAAGAGAGATGGGGAAGAACACTAAATACTCATCAAAGGAAAAATCCATCAAGATGACATTTCATTTCTTACCATCTGTGTCCCAAACACATGGGCACCCAAGTTTTTAAAAGACACACTATTGCAGCTTAAATCACATAATGACTCTTACACACCAGTAGTTGGAGACTTCAATACTCCACTCTTACCAACGGAAAAGTCATCCAGACACAAACTAAACACAAAATACTAGAGCTAACAGACTTTATAAGCCAAATGGACCCAACAAATACAGAACATTTCATATAAACACAAAACTATATACCTTCTCAGCACCTCATGGAATTTTCTCCAAAATGATCATATATACTCATACATAAAGAGAGTCTCAAGAGATGCAAGAAAACAAAAATAATACCCTGCATCCTATCTGACTACTATGGATTAAAACCTGATTTCAACAACAACATAAACAACAGAAAACTTACAAACTCATGGAATCTGAATAACTGAGCAAAAAAAAAAAAAAGAATCAAGACAAGACAGAAAGCAAAAGAAAGAACTGAAAGGCTTTCTAGAATTGAATGAAAATGAATACAGAACATACCAAATGTATGGGACACAATGAAGCCTATTCTAAGAGGCAAGTACATAGCTCTAAGTGTCTACATAAAGACAAACAAAACTGGAGAGATCAAAGTAGTAACTTAACAGAACACCTACGATAATCAACTTCAGAGCTGAAGTCAATAAAACAGAAACAATTAAATGTTAGGGTTTCTGTGTTTTGTGGATTGGTCAAAGGTGAAATTTAAGGTCCAGCCTCTGATGAACGGAACCCTGAACAGGCATATGAAGGCATATTTACTGATTGTTACACGAAGCTGGTTTTTGGGTAAAGCATTTCCTCATACCAAGATTCCTAATCTAATCTGCCTGTCTCTCTAAAGGAGAGCATCACATGCCCTCACGGCTCTAGTGTGTGGTTTGCAGCACATGATAATCCAAGAACTGCAGGTGTGCCAGAGGCGGCTTGTGACCCAAGTCATGCAGAAGCTGCAATGCCCCTTCAGAAAAACAACTCTACAAATGACCAAATCAATCACTGTTTTCCACAAAGATCTTTTACTGTTTTCAGCAATGATTCTTCAAAGTCAAAGTAGTTTTAGAAAATAACTATTCACTCTAATATTTACCCTACATACAGTGACTGTTAAATTCTTACAACAGACTAACAAAGAAAGCAACAAAATATACAAAGAATCAATGAAGCAAAGAGTTGGTTCTTTCAGAAAAACAGTAAGATTAACAAAAAGGCAGAGAAAGAAGTTCCAAATTAACAGAATTAGAAATGAAAAGAGGGACATAACAACAGACACAGAGGAAACCTAGAGAATCATAAGACATATTTTAAAAACCTGTACTCCACCTAACTGAAAAAATCTAAAAGAATTGGACAGTTTTCTCATTACATATCATTTACCACAGTTAAATCAAGATCAGATAAGTATTTTAAACAGACCCAAAACTCCTAGTAAAATAGAAGTAGTCACTAAAAGTCTCTCAATCAAAGCAAGCCCAGGGCTAGATGGCTTTAGAGCAGAATTCTACCAGAATTTCAAAGAAGAGATAATGTTAATGCCCCTCAAACTATTCCACAAAATAGACATTTAAGGAACACTGCCCAATTCATTTTACAGGGCCAGAGTTTAACTGACACACAAACCACGTAAAGACCCAACATTTCCCATAGGAATATAGATGCAAAAATTCACAATAAAATACTTGTAAAGTGAATCCAAGAGCACACCAACAGGATCATTCACCATGATCAGGTAGGTTTAATCTGAGAGATGTAGGGAGGGTTCAACATACATAAATAACATAAATAGAAAAATGTAATCTACCATATAAACAAACTGAAAAACAAAAACCACAAGATCATCTAACTAGATGCAGAAAAGCCCTTTGGCACCTAATTAATATGCTCAGTTGAAATTAAACACCCATCCTAACACGGGTTTCCCCCCTTTACCTTGATAAACTGCCATTCACTTCATTTGCTTATGTGCCACGTGTGTCTCCCCTCCATCCAGAGGCTGTCCTTTGTCCCTCTAGACAAACACTCCTGCCCTGTCCCCTTGTTCCCTCCCTTTTTTCCATCTTCCTCTATCTCCGTGTTTGTCTCTTATTCCCTGCCCTCTGTACCTCTGGGGCAAATAAATCCCCTTTGTGCTAAGAACTTGGGGTCCTGAGCTGATACTTTTCCATTCAAACCGGAAACACAAGATATAAAAAAAATCAACAAGACAAAAACTCAGTCCTTTGAAAAGACGTGGTGAAAACTCTTAGCTAGACTAAAAAAGAGAGTAGATCTAGATTAATAAAATTAAAAAAGAAAAGGAATTCAGCAACTCACTGTTTTGTCTTAAAACGTTTGTTCCCACTGGGCAGTGGTCCCAGCACTCGGGAGGCAGAGGCAGGAGGATCTCTGAGTTTGAGGCCAGCCTGGTCTACAGAGCAAGTTCCAGGACAAATACAGAGCTACACAGAGAAATCTTGTCTTGAAAGACCAAGAAAAGCAAAACAAAACAAAGAAACAAACAAAAAAAATTTGGTTCATTAAATTGGAAGTATTTTTAAAACATAGACCAATCTCTGGGTGCATATGATCTACCAATACTTAACCAATAGAAAATATATAACAAGCAGTGAGATAGAAGCAGTAATTAAAGATTTTCCAACTCAAAACAGTCCTGTTCTACCTGGACTCACTTTCCATAAAATAGGAAAGGAAGGAGTACTACTAAACTCTTTTTATAATGAAGCTAGTATTACCCTGGTAGGAAAACTAGACAATCAAAACAAAGAAAATTACAGACCAGTCTCTCTATACTCATCTCTCTGATAATATAGACACAAAATTGTCATCTATTTAGCTTTATACAGCAGCTTCCTCTGAGATTGAAACATTCTCTCCTACTGGGAAGCTCATTAAAACAGAAAATAAACAACTCAAAACAGCTTCAGAAAATCCTTGAAACTGATCAGATACAGAGTATATAAATAGAAAAGAACGCTGAGTCACTCTCAGACAAGCCAGCATGCAAATAACTTGAGACCAGATAAACACCCCAGAAGGATCAGAGACCAACCATCCCTCCTAGAAGAAACAAAAGGTCTACTGAGCTGTGTGAAAGGAGCCACTCTGGATCAGATGCTCTCCAACCGGGTGAGCTGCTTGCAGGCTGTGCAGTGTGTTCCAGGTTCTCTGCTTTTGTGAACAGTCGCCCATGCTGGGGTGAGCTTTGGTGATGCAGCTGACTTGGTGTCATTTCTACTCCTGTAAGTAATCCCTCACTCACATTCCTGTAAGTAACCCCAACAAACTACTGGTTTCCGTAGATGGACTTTGGCAGCATATGTACTTTGGTTCGTTGTAGGCTCCCTGTCTGGAGTGGGCACATGTGTATACTGAATCTCCTCAGGAAGTCTGTCACACAACACAGAGAGATACAAGGTTGGTTTAATATATGTAAATAAATAAATTACTTGGCTATCTCCATGATAAACATTCTGAAGAAACTCAATAGAAATAATGTATCTTGACAAAATAAAGACTATACACAACAAACCTATAGCAAACATTATACTAAATGTGGGGGAAAACTCAAATCATTTCTGCTAAAATCAAAAACAAGGATAGCCATTTTTTCAACTTGCATTCAATATAGTACCAGACGTATCAGCTAGAGCATTATGGAGTTTATGGAAAAGACCATAAACTCAATCCAATTACGATCAAAAGATTTACTGATTAGCTACTGGCAAGACAACAGCCTTAAAGCCAAATTTGAGGCTTGTCATGAGGGAGGTGTGGGGAAGGGTTTTTTTAAGGGGGAAACCTCGATAAGACCTTCAATATCTATGCAAGCAAGTGAAAACTAGTCTGTGCTGCCAAGTTAAGTGGTTAAGAAGACACAAAGAAATCATGGGATATCTGTGTAAGGTTACAGATGCCAAAAAGCAGTTAATTATATCATAACAAGTAGATGGTGTCAGGTCTACATTTTTGTGTGTATGGGGCGGGGTCACTGAGTCGGGGTTACTGGAACTCATCTTCCAAGGACTGGATTCAGAGAGAAATGGCTAGTGGGTACCAAGATGGATGCCTAGCATAAAATGGAAATTTTTATTTTATTTTATCTTTGAGACAGGGTTTCTCTGTAGCTTTAGAGCCTGTCCTGGAACTCATTCTGTAGACTAGGTTGACCTCGAACTTGACCTCAGAGCTCTGCCTGCCTCCCAAGTGCTGGGATTAATGGCATGTGCCACCACTGCCCAGCAAAATGGAAGTTCTTTAGCCATCATAAGAGCAATAAAACATGAAAAAAATAAATAAAATAGGTGCAAATAAAGAAGAAGAAATCAAAGTAGATTTGTGGCAGATAATTTGAATATACACATAAAAAAACCTTCAGACTCCACGAGAAAACCACTAGAACTGAAAACACTTCCAACAAAGTGGCAGCATATAAAAATAAATATACAAAAATTATGAAAAGACTGCTGTAATGGAACATGTAAAATAATGAAGAAACAATTTGAGGAAAAACAAGAAAATGGGAAGACTTACCATTCTCAAGAATTGGAGGGATTAATATTGTAATAAAAAAATGGTCTCTTAAGAAAGACAATCTATAGACTTAATGCACTCAAAATTCCAGGGTCATAATTTTAAAAAATGTTTTACAAAAGTTAATCTTAAATTCACAAAAAAACACACAAAAATTCCATATAGCTAAAAAAAATCATGACCCAAAAGAATATTGCTGAAAGTATTAGCATACCTGATTTCATGTTACTAGAGAGTAATTATAACAGCATAACCCTGACACAAAAACAGACACGTTAGTCAATAGGATAAAGTAGAGGACCCAGATTTAGGCCAACAAAATAAGTCACCTGATTTTTGGTAAACATGCCTAAAACATGCATTGTAGAAAAGATAACTGTTGTGCCCAAGTTGCAAACTCCTCAGAGACCACCAGGAAAACAGACCCACTAAACTGCAAAAGCAAGGTTTAATGATTGTTCATCCACCCATGACAGGGACCCCATCTGGCTAGCTGTTGTAGCAGCCTCCAGAGGGAGTGAAGTTCCCTGTCTACTGCTAGGTTTTAAAGACAAAAGTTACAGGATTATATCAGTAGGTACCGGTTGGTTTCTG
This sequence comes from Mesocricetus auratus, assembly GCF_017639785.1. Taxonomy (NCBI): domain Eukaryota; kingdom Metazoa; phylum Chordata; class Mammalia; order Rodentia; family Cricetidae; genus Mesocricetus; species Mesocricetus auratus. The sequence continues at coordinate 73,738 of NW_024430376.1, forward strand.
ATTGGTTAACATTTGGGAACAATCAGGAGAATTTTTCAAAGTCATATTTTGGCATGGAATACCTGTGTACCAATTATTTTCATTGGTCAGTGCTGAGAGGGAACATTCTGTGGTTTCTATGGCATTGTCTTGTTACTTGCAGGTGACCTGGTGTATATGTAGATACCAATAGTTTTCAGAACTGTATCCTGGAGACTACAGGGGAGGTTTTGGTCCCCCTGGAGTTTCTTTTGTGACCAAACAGTTCCCAGGAACCAAGCATCTAGGAGGCTGGGAGGGGGAGGGGGGAGGCCTGGAGTTTCTTTGTGTTCAGTTTTGGTCCTGGACTCTGGGAGGCCAGAGGGTCTGGAGTTTCCTTGTGTCAGAGGCCTACATGTCTTTTCTGTAGCCTGTCATGGCTGCTAAAGCAGGGGCTGAGTGAGGATCTGGTCCCTTTATTTCTAAATTATTAGAAGTGAAGCCTTTGAGTTTAGTTTACCCCTTTCAGTAACCTCTTCAACAAATGTAGTGGCCAAACTGGCTATTTACCTGCAGAAGGAAGAAAGTAGATTACCTTAGGGCTTCTATTGCTGTGAAGAGACATCATAACCACAGCAACTCTTATAAAGGAAAATATTCAATTGGGGGGCCTACAGTTCAGAGGTTCAGTCCATTGTCATCATGGTGGGGCATGGCTGCACACAGGCAGATATGGTGCTGGAGAAGGAGCTGAAAATTCTACATCTTGACCCTAAGACAACAGGAAGTTAACTGTCTTGCTGGGCATGGCTTGAGCATGTATGAGATCTCAAAGCCCTCTTGCACAGTGACACGCTTCCTCCAACAAGGCCACATCTACTCCAACAATGGAGGCTCAGTCCATTATCATGGTGGGACATGGGGACGTGCAGGGTTCTGGAGAGGTAGCTGAGAGTTCTACATATTGTGCAGGCAACAGGAAGTGAACTGTCTCATTGGGTGTAACTTGAGCGTGTATGAGAGCTAAAAACCCACTTCCACAGTGACACACTCTCCAACAAGGCCACGCCTACTCCAACCAAGTCACACCCTAATAGTGCCCCTCACTATGGGCTTATGGAGGCAATTACATTCGAACTACCACAGCCACCAAGAACTGCAGCAGCAGTGAATTGGAGCCAGCTGGAGCCTAGAAGATAAGCTCTTTGCAGAGGCCATGGAGGAGTGGCAATTACTGGCTTGCTTTAAATGGCTTGCTCAGCCTGCTTCCTTATAGAACCCAGACTGCTAGACCAGGGATTACACGACTCACAATGGCCTGGGTCCTATCCCATCAATCACCAATAAAGAAAATGTCCTACAGATAGATATGTATGGGCCATTTTCTTTCTTTTTTGGGGGGAATTTTCTTAATTAGGCTGTTTTCTTGATACTTAGGGTTTTTTTTTAGTTCTTTAATATTAGGTATTAGCCTTCTTTTGGATGAGTAGCTAGTAAAATGATATTTTCCCCCGCATTCTGTAAGGCTGCTGCTTTGTCTGAATGATGGTGTCCTTTGCCATACAGAAACTTTTCAGTTTCATGAGGTCCCTTTTATTAATTGTTGATCTTAGTGCTTGTGTTAATGGTGTTCTGTTCAGAAAGTTTTTCGCTGTCCCAGAGAGTTAAAAATATTCTCCCTTTATCTTCTATCAGGTTCAGTGTTTCTCTGGTTCCATGTTGAGGTCTTTGATCCATTTAGAGTTGAGTTTTGAACAAAGTAGTATGTATGAATCTGTTTGGATTCTTTTATATGCAACTGTTTAGTTGCACCATTTGTTGAAGATAGAGTCTCCTCCCGATCCCTGCGTGTATTTCTGGCTCCTTTATCAAAAAATCAGTTGGTTATGCATGATGCATGTGTGGGTTTATAACTGAGTCTTCGATTCTGTTCCATTGATCAATGTGTCTATTTTTGTGCTAATACCATGTTGTTTTTATTAGTATAGCTTTACAGTACATCTTGAAATAAGGGATGGTAATACCTCCAGCAGTTCTTTTATTGTTCAGGGGTGTTTTAGCTATCTGGGGTTTTGTGTTTCCATGTGAAGCTGGGAACCATCCTTTCATAATATGGGAAGAAGTGTGTTGTAATTTTGATAGGGATTGCATTGAATCTGTAGATTGCTTTTGGCGGGATAACCAATTTTACTATCCTACAGATCCATGATATGTTCTTCAGTTTCTTTCTTCAAAGACTTGAAGTTTTTATAATAAAGGACTTTCACTTGCTTCACTGGAGTTTTGTGTTCTGAGAGGCTCTTGTGAAAGGTGTTGTTCCCTGATTTCATTCTCAGTCCGTTTGTCATTTGTATATAGAAGAGCTACTTATTTCTGTGAGTTGTATATCCAGAACTTCACTTAAAGTGTTTATCAGCTGTAGGAGTTCACAGGTGGAATTTTTATGGTCACTGATACTATCATATCATCTGAAAATAAAGATACTTTGACCTCTTCTTTTCCAACTTGTAATGCCTTTCTCTTTCAGTTGCATTATTGCTCTAGCTAAGACTCAATTTGATAGGTATGGAGACAGTGGAGGGCCTTGTCATGTTCCTAATTTTAGTGGAATTGTTTTAAGTTTCTTTCCATTTAATTTGATGTTGGCTATAGCTTTTCTGTATATTGCCTTTATTATGTTAGGTGTGTCTCTTGTATCCCTAATCTCTTGAGGACTTTTGTCATGAAGGGCTGTTGGATTTTTCAAAGGCCTTTTCTGCATCTAATGAGATGATCTTGTGATTTTTGTTTTTAAGTTTGTTTATATGGTGGATGACATTTTTCTATGTATGTAGGTTGAACTCTCCCTCCATCTCTTGGATGAAACTTACTTGTCATGGTAGATAATCTTTTTGATGTGCTCTTGAATGCAGTTTGTAAGTATTTTATTAAGAATTTTCATGGCCGGGCAGTGGTGGCGCATGCCTTTAGTCTCAGCACTTGGGAGGCAGAGGCAGGCAGTGAGTTCAAGGCCAGCCTAGTCTACAAACTGAGTTTCAGGAGAGCGAGGACTGTTACACAGAGAAACCCTGTCTCAAAAAACCAAAACCAAAACAAAGCAAAACAAGTTTTTGCACCTGTGTTCATAAGGGAAATTCTGTAAAAATCTGTTAGTTCCACTTAGTTTATGATGTCAGTTAACTTCTGCATGCATTTCTGTTTAGTTTTTGTCTGGATGGCCTGTGTATTGGTGTTAGTGGGTGTGGTTTGAATAGGAATGGCCCTCAGAGACTCATGCATTCGAATGATTGGCCATAGCCACTATTAGGAGGTGTGGACTTGCTGGAGGAAGTGTGTCACTGTGGGCATGGAGTGTGAGGTCTCAGAAACTCAAGTCAGTTCACTCCTGCTTCCTGTGGAACACGTTGTATAACTCTTAGATCCTTCTCCAGCACCATACCTGCCTGCATGCCACCATGCTTCCTGTTATGACATAATGGATTAAAACTCTGAAACTATAAGTGAGCCCCAACTTAATGTTTTTCTTTATAAGCGTTGTCGTGGTCATGGTATTTCTTCACAGCAATAAAGCAAACCCTAACTAAGACAGGGGTACTAACGTTCCCCACTATCACTGTGTGAGAGTCAGTATGTGATTTCAGCCGTATTAGTGTTTCTTTTATGAATGTGGTGCTCTTGTGTTTGGTGCATAGATTTTTAAGAATGCCATGCCATGTTGGTGAATTTTTCCTTTAATGAGTGTTCTGGTGGAAGTTCCACCCAAGCCCTATCTCCCTGCGAACCCTGATGCATCTCGGAAATCCTGCTAAATGATGACCTCTTCCCCAGAGATGCTCAAGACCGCTCCCACAAGGTATTTAAACTGCCCTCCAGAAAAAGGTCATTTGGGAGCTTTGTATCCATTAAACGTGGACTTTTTTTCTAGTTGGTTTGATTTGGATTGCTGCATCGGCAGAGAATCTTATTGGGCTGTAGAAACTTTTCAATGAGCATATAGTGTCCTTCCCTATCTCTTCTGATT